>NC_090374.1:11511167-11513667 GCF_036365525.1 Heterodontus francisci
TTGTCTCTCTCTCTCTCCTCCTGCTGTCTCCTCTCTCTCTCTCTCTCTCTCTCGCTGGTCTCCCTCTCTCTCTCTCTCTCTCTCTCTCGCTGTCTCCTGCTCTCTCTCTCTCTCTCTCTCTCGCTGTCTCCTCTCTCTCTCTCTCTCTCTCTCTTCCTCTCGCTGTCTCCTCTCTCTCTCTCTCTCTCTCTCGCTGTCTCCCTCTCTCTCTCTCTCTCTCTCTCTCTCGCTGTCTCCTCCTCTCTCTCCTCTCTCTCTCTCTCTCGCTGTCTCCTCCTCTCTCTCTCTCCTCTCTCTCTCTCTCGCTGTCTCCTCTCTCTCTCTCTCTCTCTCTCTCTCTCGCTGTCTCCTCTCTCTCTCTCTCTCTCTCTCTCTCTCCTCGCTGTCTCCTCTCTCTCTCTCTCTCCTCTCGCTGTCTCCCTCTCTCTCCTTCTCTCTCTCTCTCTCTCGCTGTCTCCTCTCTCTCTCTCTCTCTCTCTCTCCTCTCGCTGTCTCCTCTCTCTCTCTCTCTCTCTCTCGCTGTCTCCTCTCTCTCTCTCTCTCTCTCGCTGTCTCCTCTCTCTCTCTCTCTCTCGCTCTCTTCTCTCTCTCTCTCCTCTCTGTCTTCCTCTCTCTCTCTCTCTCGCTGTCTCGCTTCTCCTCTCTCTCTCTCTCTCGCTGTCTCCTCTCTCTCTCTCTCTCTCGCTGTCTCCTCTCTCTCTCTCTCTCTCTCGCTGTCTTCTCTCCTCTCTCTCTCTCTCGCTCTCTCTCTCTCTTCGCTGTCTCTCTCTCGCTGTTCCCCTCTCTCTCTCTGTTCCCTCTCTCTCTCTCTCGCTGTCTCCTCTCTCTCTCTCAGTGGCGCAGTGGTTAGCACCGCAGCCTCACAGCTCCAGGGACCCGGGTTCGATTCCAGGTACTGCCTGTGTGGAGTTTGCAAGTTCTCCCTGTGTCTGCGTGGGTTTTCTCCGGGGTCCTCCGGTTTCCTCCCACAAGCCAAAAGACTTGCAGGTTGATAGGTAAATTGGCCATTATAAATTGTCACTAGTGTAGGTAGGTGGTAGGGAAATATAGGGACAGGTGGGGATGTTTGGTAGGAATATGGGATTAGTGTAGGATTAGTATAAATGGGTGGTTGATGTTCGGCACAGACTCAGTGGGCCGAAGGGCCTGTTTCAGTGCTGTATCTCTAATCTAATAATCTCTCTCTCTCTCGCTGTCTCCTCTCTCTCTCTCTCTCTCTCTCTCTCTCCCTGTCTCCTCTCTCTCTCTCTCTCTCTCTCCCTGTCTCCTCTCTCTCTCTCTCTCTCTCTCGCTGTCTCCTCTCTCTCGCTGTCTCTCTCTCTCTCTCTCTCTCTTCGCTGTCTCCTCTCTCTCTCTCTCTCTCTCGCTGTCTCCCTCTCTCTCTCTCTCTCTCTCTCTCTCTCGCTGTCTCTCTCTCTCTCTCTCTCGCTGTCTCCTCTCTCTCTCTCTCTCTCGCTGTCTCCTCTCTCTCTCTCTCTCTCTCTCTCTCTCGCTGTCTCCTCTCTCTCTCTCTCTCTCTCTCTCGCTGTCTCCTCTCTCTCTCTCTCTCTCTCTCTCTCGCTGTCTCCTCTCTCTCTCTCTCTCTCTCTCTCGCTGTCTCCTCTCTCTCTCTCTCTCTCTCTCTCTCGCTGTCTCCTCTCTCTCTCTCTCGCTGTCTCCTCTCTCTCTCTCTCGCTGTCTCCTCTCTCTCTCTCTCTCTCTCGCTGTCTCCTCTCTCGCTGTCTCCTCTCTCTCTCTCGCTGTCTCCTCTCTCTCTCTCTCTCTCGCTGTCTCCTCTCTCTCTCTCTCTCTCGCTGTCTCCTCTCTCTCTCTCTCTCTCTCTCTCTCTCGCTGTCTCCTCTCTCTCTCTCTCTCTCTCTCTCGCTGTCTCCTCTCTCTCTCTCTCGCTGTCTCCTCTCTCTCTCTCTCGCTGTCTCCTCTCTCTCTTTCTCTCTCTCTCTCGCTGTCTCCTCTCTCTCTCTCTCTCTCTCTCTCGCTGTCTCCTCTCTCTCTCTCTCGCTGTCTCCTCTCTCTCTCTCTCGCTGTCTCCTCTCTCTCTCTCTCTCGCTGTCTCCTCTCTCTCTCGCTGTCTCCTCTCTCTCTCTCTCTCGCTGTCTCCTCTCTCTCTCTCTCGCTGTCTCGCTCTCTCTCTCTCTCTCTCTTACTCGCTGTCTCCTCTCTCTCTCTCTCTCGCTGTCTCCTCTCTCTCTCTCTCGCTGTCTCCTCTCTCTCTCTCTCGCTGTCTCCTCTCTCTCTCTCTCGCTGTCTCCTCTCTCTCTCTCTCGCTGTCTCCTCTCTCTCTCTCTCGCTGTCTCCTCTCTCTCTCTCTCTCGCTGTCTCCTCTCTCTCTCTCTCGCTGTCTCCTCTCTCTCTCTCTCTCGCTGTCCTCCTCTCTCTCTCTCTCTCGCTGTCTCCTCTCTCTCTCTCTCTCGCTGTCTCCTCTCTCTCTCTCTCGCTGTCTCCTCTCTCTCTCTCTCTCGCTGTCTCCTCTCTCTCTCTCTCGCTGTCTCCTCTCTCTCTC
>NC_090374.1:12491167-12576167 GCF_036365525.1 Heterodontus francisci
TCAATCCCAAACTAATCCCACTGCCCGACTCGCTCCCCATAGCCCTGTATCAATCCCAAAATAATCCCACTGCCCCATTCCCTCCCCATAGCCCTGTATCAATCCCAAACTAATCCCACTGCCCAGCTCTCTGTATCATATGAACATACGAATTAGGAGCAGACCCCTGCAGGACTCCACGCGTCACATCCTGCCAATCAGAAAAGGGCCCATTTATACATACTCTCTGTTTTCTGCCAGCCAGCCAATCTTCTATCCATGCTAATATGTTACCCACTACACCATGAGCTCCTACTTTGCACAGTAACCTTTTATGTGGCACTTTGTCAAATGCCTTCTGGAAATCCAAGTACAGTACATCAACGGGCTCCCCTTTATCCACAGCACGTGTCAAAGAACTGCAATAAATTGGTTAAACATGATTTCCCTTTCACAATATTATGCTGACTGTTCCTCATTATCTTGAGTTTTTCTAAGTGCCCAGCTATAACCTCCTTAATGATCGATTCTAACACCTTCCCCACAACAGACGTCAAGCTAACTGGCCTATAGTTACCTGTTTCTATCTCCCCACTTCTTGAATAGAGGGGTTATATTTGCAGTCTGATGGAACCTTTCCAGAATCTAGAGAATTTCGAAAAATTTACACCAACACATCTACTACCTCACTAGCCACCTCTTTTAAAACCCTAGGGTGAAGTCCATCTGGACCTGGGGATTTGTCAGCCCGCAGCTCCATCAGTTTGATCAGTACTGCTTCCCTGGTGATTGTAATTTAACCAAGTTCCTCTCTTCCTTCCACCTCCTGATTTACAGCTATTATTGGAATGTTTTTTGTATCGTCTATAGTGAAGACAGAAGCAAAATATTTGTTCATTTCATCCACCATTTCCTTATTATCTACTATGAACTCCCCATTCTCACTTTCTAGAGGACCAAAATTCACTTTACTTATTCTTTTCCTTTTTAAATACCTGGAGAAACTCTTGCTATCTGTTTTTACATTTCTAGCTAGCTTCCTCTCATACTCTGATTTCTTCCTCCTAATTAACCATTCTCTGCCATTCTTTATCAATCTCAAACTAGTCCCGCTGCCCTGCTCTCTCCCTATAGCCCTGAATCAATCCCAATCCAATCCCATTGCCTGCTCTCTCCCCTTAGCCCTAATCAATCCACAAACTAATCCCGCTGCCCTGCTCTCTCCTCATATCCCTGCATCAATTCCAAATGAATCCCACTGTTCCATTCTCTCCCTTATTGCCCTGTATCAACCCTAAACTAACGTCATTGATGTACATTCTCCCCATATCCCATATCTTCTTTCCCTACATCCTTAAATAGTTTTCATTTTCCAGTTTATCTAAATGTCTTTTATATGAATGATCTTTATCAGAGTTCACGTTTTCATATGCAAAACAGCCCTTTTGTGGAGCATATTCCTTCTAACCTCCCTCTGTGACTAATCCTGAGTGAATGTGTTTGAACACTGACATTGAGAGCTGTAATCTGCAGAGGCTAATTACTGCCCGTCGGGTATAAGCATTTCTGCATTTGCAGGGTTTGAATAAAGTAGGCTACTGTTCCTCGCACCATCCTGGCCTCAGGCCACTTCTAATCCTGATATTTCTCCATTGCTCCCACCCAGAGCTGACACAAACCTCATCATCCCTAAGGCATGGGCTGCTTTAACCATTGCAACCTGCGCTCAGTGGTTTGCTGGTCATACTGAAAAGCTGCAGCCCCATACTCAACTCACGTTCCTGCTACACAGATTACTCTGCCAACAGTGAAAAGAGTTTCAAGTTATGAAAGGATGGGACAGGGTGCATAGAATTACATCGAATATGTAGTAACGTAATATTGAAACATATTAGATCCTGAGGGGTCTTGACAGGGTGGATGTGGAAAGGATGTTTCCCCTTGTGGGAGAATCTCGAACTAGGGGTCATTGTTTAAAAATAAGGTGTCGCCCTTTTAAGACAGAGATGAGGAGAAATTATTTTCTCTCAGAGGATCGTGAGTCTTTGGAACTCTCTCCCTTAAAAGACGGTGGAAGCAGAGTCTTTGAATATTTTTAAGGCAGACGTGGGTAGATTCTTGATAAGCAAGGGGGTGGAAGGTTATTGGGGGTAGGTGGAAATGTGGAGTAATCAGTTCAGCCATGAACTTATTGAATGGTGGAGCAGGCTTGAAGGGCCGAGTGGTCTAATCCTGCTCCTAACTCGTATGTATTACAGAAACATGCCACTCGGCCCAACTAGTCCGTGCTGGTGTTTATGTTCCACATGAGTCTCCTCCCATTTCATTGACCGAATCTCAGCCTCTCACTTATGCATTTTATGTAAATGTTACAGAATTTATCATTTCAAATCACTAACAGAAAGGGAACCAATACTGTAAAGCTCCCTCTACACTGTCCCATCAAACACTCCCAGGAAAGGTACAGCACCAGATTAAATACAGAGTAAAACTCCCCCTATACTAGTGTGAGAAGCTGTGATTTTTTTTCCCCTAACTTAATAGTGCATTAAGTGAAATTTCTGTTTGAGATTTGTGTAAGCTATTCAACTCGAGTGGCGTCGACAGTTCAGATAAAAGGTGCTGTGCTTTTTGCTTTAGCCAGTTGAGCAGAAGTCTTATCAACATGTTTTCTAGCCACTAAAGGACTTCTGTAAAACAAAACCGACTAAATGCTTCAGTCTGCTTTTAGATTATGAGTATTTAGATTAGAGATACAGCACTGAAACAGGCCCTTCGGCCCACCGAGTCTGTGCCGAACATCAACCACCCATTTATACTAATCCTACACTAATCCCATATTCCTACCAAACATCCCCACCTGTCCCTATATTTCCCTACCACTATACTAGTGACAATTTATAATGGCCAATTTACCTATCAACCTGCAAGTCTTTTGGCTTGTGGGAGGAAACCGGAGCACCCAGAGAAAACCCACGCAGACACAGGGAGAACTTGCAAACTCCACACAGGCAGTACCCGGAATCGAACCCGGGTCCCTGGAGCTGTGAGGCTGCGGTGCTAACCACTGCACCACTGTGCCGCCCTATTTTCCACAGATAAACAAAAACTACTGATCTGTGAAGATGATCACACTTTCCAACCCATGGAGTTTTTAGCCAAAGGACTAACGGTCATAAAATAGGGCTAAAACCAACAAACAATCATACTTCAAGGCTGTGCTTGGCTTTGATGCTATGTTAGAACCTTAGTGAAACTTTATGTTTCAGTAAGTATGATAAGAATTAAACATGACTGGACTGGCTCACCATTATGACACAGATATATGATAGTATGTGAATATGAACAAGGATGTCTTTAATAAAAGCAAAATACTGCGGATGCTGGAAATCTGAAACAAAAACAAGAAATGCTGGAATCACTCAGCAGGTCTGGCAGCATCTGTGGAAAGAGAAGCAGAGTTAACGTTTCGGGTCAGTGACCCTTCTTCGGAATGTCTTTAAGGATGTCTTTAACGTTGGTTTACAAATCGGAGACAGAAGTCTCCAACCATAAAGAACAAAGAAAATTACAGCACAGGAACAGGCCCTTCGGCCCTCCAAGCCTACGCCGATCCAAATCCTCTGTCTAAACCTGTCGCTAATCCAGCCAATTTAAGTGGTGCAAGAGACTGGCATAAACTGATATTAATTGATGTCAGAGCTTGTCTTCTTTTGAAATGCAGAGAAATTAACTCCACAAGAAGCGATGTTTTCTTGATATGCTTTATCAGAGTAACCTGCCATCCTGCCTCCTATCCCACTTCTGAGGAAGGCGTAAAATCCCAGCCATTATTTCTTTAGTTAGGCCACACTTAGAATATTGCGTGCAATTCTGGTTGCCACACTACCAGAAGGACGTGGAGGCTTTGGAGAGGGTACAGAAGAGATTTATCAGGATGTTGCCTGGTCTGGAGGGCATTAGCTATGAGAAGAGGTTGGATAAACTCGGATTGTTTTCACTGGAATGACGGAGGTGGAGGGGTGACATGATAGAGGTTGACAAAGTTATGAGTGGCATGGACAGAGAGGATAGTCAGAAGCTTTTTCCCAGGGTGGAAGAGTCAGTTACTAGGGGACATAGGTTTAAGGTGCGAGGGGCAAAGTTTAGAGGGGATGTGCGAGGCAAGTTCTTTACACAGAGGGTGGTGAGTGCCTGGAACTTGCTGCCGGGGGAGGTGGTGGAAGCAGATACGATAGCGACATTTAAGAGGCATCTTGACAAATACATGAATAGGATGGGAATAGAGGGATACGGTCCCCGGAAGTGCAGAAGGTTTTAGTTTAGGCAGGCATCAAGATCGGCGCAGGCTTGGAGGGCCGAATGGCCTGTTCCTGTGCTGTACTGTTTTTTGTTCATTGTTCTCCTAATTCTCATATCCAAACCATAGAGTAACCTGTCAAGGGCAGAGGGTTATGACTTACACTGTCTCATCAAACACTCCTAGTACAGGTACAGCACAAGTTAGATACAGAGTAAAGCTCCCTCTACACTGTCTCATCAAACACTCCCAGGACAGGTACAGCACAGGTTAGATACAGAGTAAAGCTCCCTCTATACTGTTCCCATCAAACACTGGGTGGGGGTTGGGGGGAAGATGCCCCTGTAATCTTGTTAACTCCTGAAGTGGAGGAACCCACCTGTGGTAGGGGAGCCTGTGGACTCCACAGGAGAAATCATTCCTTTGGCCGATGGGTTGGGTGTCCTGGGTGGGGGTGAGACCTGTGAGGGTCTGCCCTCCAAACAGTCTGACGCTGCCACCTAGGATGTACCCGACCCAGAGACCAATTTCTGTAATTCCCTGACTGCTGGGTCTGTGGGCATTGGCGGGGCGGAGATGGCCTCCTCGCTCCACCTCCGGTCTCAGCTCAGGCTGGATTTCCGAAGTTGGGAAATTCAGTCTCCACTGGACCGCTCATTGGCCTGGGGACGGAGGTGGAGGGGTTTCCTGAACCGCCGGCTCCCATGGGCACCAGTTCCACAACAGAACTCAGAGAGGACTCCTCCGCCATTGATTCTGGGGGTGAGATCATGACGGAGGCGGGACCAGCTAGCACTGCCGGGACGTCCGCCCCCACAGTGTGTAGTGGGTGTGTCGGCCGCTGGCGGTGATGACCCGGAGGAGGATGGGGACTTGATGTGGGGCACGGAGGACAACCTTGATTCCATCGACAGTAAGGCGGTGGAATCCCTCGTGCCTCCCACCGAGTCTCCTCTCATCCCCACCGTGGAATTCCAGGACTTCCTCGGGGCATGCAGGGGTTGCTGTAATAAAGTTCAGCAGGCCCTCGGCCGTTGGTCAAATCTGGCGCTGATCATCCGTGCTGCCCTCAAGAAAGCGGGGAAGGGCGCGGGCATGAAACTGGTTAAGAGGCACCGGTTTAAAGCGTTCCTCAATGGGTTGCTAGAGGAGTGGAAGGCCAGGTGCACTTCCGCTCCCTCCTCAGAGTGAGGTGTTGGTGACTGATCAGCTCCCTCAACTTGGTGGACGTCTGGTGGAATCTCCATCCCAACTCCAGTGCCTTCACATGAAGATCTGGAGAGGAGGGTCCCAAATCAACCACCTCTACATTTTGCAGGCGTACGTCTCCCATGTCTCTGCGGCCTCCATGCGGCTGGTACCTTGCGGGCGGGATCCGCGTACTGGCACTTTAACAACTGGCTGCTGGAGGACGAGCCATTCCGGGATGCGTTCCGTCGATTCTGGGCCAACTGGAGAAGGAAGCAGGGGGGCTTCCCCTCCTTGAGGCTATGGTGGGATGTGGGCAAGACTCACATCCATGTCTTCTGTCAGAAGTACGCAAAGGGTCAACCAAGAGGCGGGAAGCTGAGATCGGGCGTCTAGAGAGGGAGGTGCTCGACTTGGAGTCCTGCCTTGGTCATGCTGTCACGGACCCTGCCCTGTGGCCGGCATACAAAGAGAAGAAGGGTGCGCTGAGGGACTTGCAGCTCATAGGGTCCTGAGGCGCATACGTGACGTCGTGGATCCAGATCCTGGAAGATTTGGACCGTGCCTCACCCTTCTTCTACTTTCTGGAAAAATGGCAGGGGGTCCATAAGCAGCTCGTTGAGCTGCTGGCCTACGACGGATCCACCATCATGGATCCGGAAGGAATGGGCCTCCTGGTCTGTACTTATTGCAATGTGTTGTTCTCTCTGGCTCCGTCCAGCGAGGACACGTGCAGAATTTTGTAGGAGGACCTATCGAAGGTCAGCCCGGAGGACGTCGAAGGATTGGAGGCTCCGCTCATCTTGGCGGAGCTGACTGGTGCCCTCCAACAGCTCTCGAGGGGAAAATCCTCAGGGCTGGACGGGCTGACTGTGGAGTTCCTCAGGTCATTCTGGGATGTTCTGGGGGGCGACTATGCGCGGGTCCTGGGGGCAAGCCTGGTGACCAGGGAGATGCCCCCCCTCATCCTGCTGCTGAAGAGGGGCAATCTCCGCTTGCTTAAAAACTGGTGTCCGGTCTCCCTCCTCAGCACGGTTTATAAGATCTTTGCCCGGGCTCTGTCTACCCGCCTGAGCTCCGTGCTGGCCCACATGATCCACCCCGACCAGTCCTACACGGTCCCGGGCCGGTCCATCCAGGACAACATCCACCTGGTCCGGGACCTGATCCATCTTTCCCAGAGGACTGGTCTGTCGGTCGCCTTTCTCTCCCTCGATCAGGAGAAGGCGTTCGACAGGGTGGATCACGAATACCTTTTCGGGACTCTGCGCGCCTTTGGACCAGTCCACATTTTGTGGCCCGGGTACGACTTTTATACACCGCCGCAGAATGTCTGGTTAAAGTCAACGGGTCCTTCACTTTGGGAGAGGAGTGCGTCAGGGTTGCCCCATGTCTGGCCAATTATATACAATCTGCGTGGAGCCGTTCCTGTGCCTGCTTCGCAGGAGGTTGACGGGATTGGCTCTGCGCGAGCCGGCCATGCGGGTCGTCCTCTCGGCTTACGCTGATGACGTGCTCCTCGTGATCACAGATCCCGTTGACTTGCGGAGGATGCACGACTGCCAGCAGACCTTTTCTGCCACATCCTCCGCAAGGATCAATTGGTGGAAATGTTCCAGACTCCTGGTGGGTCAGTGGTGGGTGGACTCCCTGCTGGAGGAGTTGACACCTTTTGCGTGGAGCACCACGCACCTCCTCTCTCTGGGAGTCCACCTTAGCCCCGCTGAGGAAGCCTGGCCAGCAAACTGGCAGGACTTGGAGGCGGAAGTCACCACTCGGCTGGGGCGCTAGACAGGACTGCTCAGAGTGCTTTCCTACAGGGACCGAGTGCTGGTCATAAACCTCGATGCTGTGGTTGGCCACTTATGTCCCGCCCCCTGCATTTGCCACCAAAATCCAGAAAAAACTCATCGATTTCTTCTGGGGCAAGAGGAAACACTGGGTCTCTGCCGCAGTCCAGAGTCACCCGATCGAGGAGGGCGGCCAGTCACTGGAACATGGTCGCCTCCAGTCAGGGCGCTCCCTGCTGGCAGAGGAGAGCGCCTTGGCTGTCCGGGCAGTCGGCTCCGGCGATGGACTGAAGGACAGAGAAGTAGCTGAAGCCCCTGGGATGCCACTCACTGCGGGTGGCAAGGGGGCCCGGGAGTGTGGAACACTCCCAGCCTAGCTGACCCCCATTCGGCCAGAACTGCTCATCGGATCCAGGCCCCGAAACCCTCCTCGGGAGCCAGTCCCGCACAACCTGAGCTGCCTCTCAGAAATGCCCTCCGTGCCATTCCACACGGGCTGCTCCTGCACCCTCTCCACTTCCTCGCCCTCGTCAGCTGGCCAGACATTCCCTGGCGGTCCGTGTTGCCATCTGGCGGCGATGGGAATCCCCAATGCCAGTCTCTCTACATGGGAGTCCTCCTCCATTACATTGGGGACCTGGGGTGGAGGGGGCTGCACAGCACAGTCCCGTGCAAACGACCTTTAAGTAGGTTCACGGATTCCCAGGCTGCCTGTATTTTCTGCGGCCTGGACGAGTCCGTGTGCCACGTATATATGGAGTGTGCGAGGTTTAAGCCCCTGTTTGCATAGTTAAAGGGGCTGCTCCTCAGGTTTTGGCTGCACTTCAGTCCCACACTCCTGATCTTTGGGCACCCAGCGTGGAGGGGCGTGGGCCGAGAGGAGGATCTCCTCGTCGGTCTGCTTCTGGGCCTGGCCAAAGTGGCAATTCACAGGTCCAGGCTGCGGGCCGTCGGGGTTCCGTACACCCTGATTGCCTGCCCCACTTCTGAGGTTATGTTTGCACCCGGGTGTCCCTGGAGAAGGAGCTTGCGGTGTCCGCTGGTACGCTTGAGGCCTTCTCTGACCGGTGGGCTGGAGTGCATCATCGATGCTGAAAATGGAATTTTAGTTTGAGTTTTGTATTATTTTTAATAAAGTTATTTACTTAAAAATGTATACAAGGGGGGCCTGAGGAATAAAGGCCCCCTCCCAATAAAATACATAAAAGCGCCTGGGGTGTAAAGGCCATGTTAAAAAAAAACGGGGTTAGATACAGAGTAAAGCTCCTTCCACACTGTCCCATCAAACACTCCCTGGACAGAAACAAGGATAATAAAAAATAGTGAGTGAAAGAAAGCAATACAATTATTACTGATAATAGTCCAAAACAACATGGCAGTATTCTGAGCTACTGAGCAGGGGTATGGCTTCTTGTGAATGGGCCTCTGAGAGGTAAATCTGGGGACCAAGCTGGCAATGTGCCACTTTGGAAGAAGCAGCTAGTGGCATTTATAAGGAGGTTTGAAGGAAGGTGACAGAAGTAAAGGAATGTCTATGGATGTTGTCTATATGCACTTCCAGGAGGCACTTGATAAGAAGTCACACCCAAAGCACAAGGAACTGGAGGTGGCCTTACAGCGTGAGTCAGTAATTGGTTGGGAGGGAGAGAGTGAGAGAGAGAGTAAGGAATAAAGGGAATGTACTCGGAATGGCAAAATGTGACAAGTGGTGTTCCCAGGGGATCTCAGCTTTCTAACCATGCATATCAATGAGTTGGATGAAAGAACAGAGAGTTGTCTATCCAAGCCTGTAGATGATACGGTTAGGAGGGACAGAAAGCTATGTTAATGGGAGCAGGAAGTTACAAAGGGCTATGGAGAGATTAAGTGAGTGGGCAAAACTGTGGCAGATGGAGTTTAATCAAATGGTGGGAGAAGGGTTAGTGACAGCCTTAACTGAACCAAGGAGAACAAATTAGCCTGCACTTCCTTCTAGAAGATAAAAAATAGGAGCTGGACTCGGCCATTCGGCCCTTTGAGCCTGTTCCGTCATTCAACAAGATCATGGCTGATATTCTCCCTCAACTCCACCTTCCCGCACTATCCCCATATCCCTTAATTCCCTTAGTGCCCAAAAATCTATCGACCTCTGTCTTGAACATACTCAACAACTGAGCATCCACGACTCTCTGGCGTAGCAAAGCTACTATTTTAATCCCAAACTTGATGTCACCAGTGGAACAAAGTTATGAATAGGTTGGACAGGATAGATGTAGAGAGAATGTTTCCACTTGTCTGAGTATGGTGCTTGGAGCACCTTGGGACATTTTACTGTATTAAAGGCACAAGACAATAGAGAGAGGTTCTTTACTCAGAGAGTGGTTAGAATGAGGAACTTGCTACCACAGGAAGTGGTTGAGGCAAATAGCATAGATGGTCACAAAAAGAAACTGGACACATCCATGAGAGAAAAGGAAAGAGAAAGTGAAGCTGAAAGGCTGAGATGAAATAGATAAAATGAGAGGAGACTCATGCAGAGTATAAACACCAGCATGGACTAGTTGGGCTGAATGGTTTGCTTCTGTGCTATATATTCGATGTAAGGCGGTAAATGGAGTTGAGGTACAGACCAGCTATGAATGATAGAACAAGCTGAAGGGGCTGAATGGCCTTCTCCACTACCGAACCATTTTCCCTATCTTCTCTCACACTCTTCCCCACCTCAATGGCACTCAGGCCCTTGGCCCTTCACCTTATTTCTCAATCGATAATAAAAATTAATCTCCTGTATTGACAGAGCTGCTATGGTAAAGTTATCAGTTGTGTTTCTATCGGTTAATCTGTCACCTAATTTGACGACTTACTCAGAATTCAGTTTTCTCATCTTTGAGCAGTTGCACAAGCTTTGAAATTCCTTCCACGTAGCTCACCCGATTGTGTGCCCCGAAACCGTGCTGATACGGCACAGAAAGGGGCCATTCAGCCCATCGTGCCTATGCTGGCTCTTTGGTAGAGCTATCTAATTAGTCCCAGTCTCCTTGCTCTTTCTCCCCTTCGAGTATTTGTCCAATTCCCTTTTGAAAGTTATTATTGATCTGTCTCCATTGCTCTTTCAGAAAGCACATTCTGGATCACAATGTCATGGTGGAAACAAAAGTCTCCTAATCTTTCCTCTGGTTCTTTTGCAATCATTTTAATTCTGTGTCCTCAGTTTACCGATCCTTTGGCCACTGGAAATAATTTCTCCTAATTTACTCCATCAAAACCGCTCATGATTTTCAGCAACTTTATTAAATCTTCTCCTAACCTCCTCTGCTCTAAGGAGAACAATCCCAGCTTCTCCAGTCTCTCCACATATTTAACATCATGAGTCTCAGCTCAAACAAATTTCCTCTTTTATTCAATGTTCCTTTCATTTGTTCTCAGAATATGTGTGGTACTGGTGATGTCGGCAATTACTGCCAATCCCTGGTGGCCTTTGAGAAAGTGCTGCTGGGCCTTCTTCATGAACGGTCTGTGTGCAGAAGGTGCTCCCACAGTGCTATTAGGTCGGGAGTTCAAGGATTTTGTCCCACAGATGTTGAAGTTGGGATGGTGTATGTGACTTGGAGGGGAACTGGGAGGTGATGGTGTTGCTATGGTGTTTTTCAGTGGTAGAGGTCACAGGGCTGAATGGTCATTTCAATATGGTGGCTAAATCTGTTTGGACTGTATCCAGGGCGGTTTCATCATTTGGCCTGGCATTTGATCAACTGCCCTGTGCCAAGTCTGGGTCATTTACAAACACTTTTTTGCCTGGTCTGGCCTACACGTTACTCTAGACCCACAGCAATATGGTTGACTCTTACATGCCCTCTGAAATGGCCTAGCAAGCCACTCAGTTCTATCAAACCGCTACCGAAAAGTCAAATAAGTATAAAACTGGATGGACCACTCAGCATTGACCTACGCACACAAAATGACAAAGGCACACCCTGTCCAGTCGACTTTGCAAAGTCCTCCTTACCAACTTCTGTGGACTTGTGCCAAAGGTGGGAGAGCTGTCCCACAGACTAGTCAAGCAACAGTCTTACATAGTCATACTCACAGAATCATACCTTACAGACAATGTCCCAGACACTGCCATCACCTCTTTTCCCCAGCAGCAGTGCTGAAGCCAATGGGAGCGGCCCCCCACAAGCCCCTGGACACCTCTCTTTACCTTAGCGGGTAAACCGGAGTAACAGATGAATCTTCCTCCCTTTACCGAAGGATGCGGCCTAGTGTTTAGATCTCAGTGTGGCTCAGTGGTGGTGTGCTTGCCCATGTCAGCAAATTGTGGGTTCCAGGACTTGAGCACAACACGCTGGCTGATAACTGCAGTGCAGTACTGAGGGAGTGCGGCACTGCTGGAGGTGCCATTTTTTACACGAGTAGTAAAACTGAGACCCTGTCTGCCCTCTCGCGTAGGTGTAAAAAACTCAAGGACACTATTTGAAGAGCAGCAAGGAATATTCCTGGTGTCCTTGCCAATATTTATTCCTCAACTTACATAATTAAAAATAGATTATCTGCTAATATAATGTGATTATCACATTGCAGTTTGTGGGATCTTGCTGTGTGCAAATTTGGCTGCTGCGTTATCCATTGAGGGCTTAAGAGCGCAGGAAACCACGGATGGGGAGTCTCTTGGGGTTAGAGTTTACAATTACGATAAATACATTCAGTAAGTTATAAAAATCCCACTCTGCTGCAGTATTGAGGAAATAAACAATACATCAATTATGAAAAACAAATTGTGCTCATTCCTCACTTTCCAGTAATAATGATCCTTCTCATGTACAGACTTGCAGGGAATATTTCCTGACTTATTTTATTCCCAGGAAGTAGCTGTGACATTTGAACTCTGGGAGAGAATTGGAAATTCCCAGTTAATGTGCACTTCCAGCTTATCCTGGACCCACTTCTGAGGGGAGTCTGCATAATTGTACATTAAGACAGAGAGAAATTAGAACAGTGGTCACACGATTCACTTTAACAGTAAACAAGCTTTAATGACACACCATGGGTGAATGAAGAAATAAGGGAAAAATTAAAACTCAGGAGAAAGGCATGTAGTGAGTACATAGACAGCAAAGGGAAAGTTATCGATTATAACGATTATGCTAAGGGAACTAACAACTTAGCAATGACCACCACAGCTGCAGAAGAATTTTAGGGAAAGATTTCTGCTGTCCTTACCTGGCTTGGCCTATACATGGCTCTAGGCCCATTGAAAATGGCCTAGCAAGGTTAGGTCGCAGATCAGTCAGGATCTCAGAATGGTGGAACAGGCTGAAAGGAGCTGAATTACCTACTCCTGTCCCCATGACCCTATATTCTCACTTGTAGTCAAGGAGCTAGCTCACCATCACCTTCTCAAGCGATGCCCACACCTGCAAATGAATATATAAGAATGATTATGGGTATAGTAGCATAGAGGTTATGTTTCTGGACTGGGCTGATGATCTGGTGACATGTGTTCAAATGCACATTGAATTTAAATTCAAACAATGAAATAAAATGCAATAAAAATCTAGGCTCAGTAATGGTGATCATGAAACTATCAGATTAGCGTCAACACTATGTAGTTCACTAATGCCCTTTATGGAGGGAAATCTGCCATCTTTACCTGGTCTGGCCTACATGTGACTCCAGACTTCACATCGAGGATACCCTCCATCATGTTGTGTGGCACTACCATCGTACTAAATGGGATAGATTTCGAACAGATCTAGCAATGCAAAACTGGGCATTCATGAGGTGCTGTGGGCCATCGGCTGCAGCGGAATTGTACTCAAACACAATCTGTAACCTCATGGCCCAGCATATCCCCCACTCTACCATTACCAACAAGCTGGTAGATCAACCCTGCTTCAATGAAGAGTGCAGGCGGGTGTGCCAGGAGCAGCACCAGGCATACCTCACAATGAGGTGTTAACCTGGGGAAGCTACAATACAGGATTACTTGCATGCCAAACAGCGGATGCCTTCAGTGACCTATGGACAAGTACACCAAGGTCCCTCTGACCCTCTGTACTTCGTAGGGTCCTACCATCCATTGTATATTCCCTTGCCTTGTTAGTCCTCCCAAAATGCATCACCTCACACTTCTCATGATTAAATTCCATTTGCCAGAGCTCCGCCCATCTTGCCAGCCCATCTATATCGTCCTGTAATCTAATGCTTTCCTCCTCACTATTTATGATACCGCTAATTTTCGTGTCATTTGCAAACTTACTGATCATACCTCCTATATTCATGTTTAAATCATTAATGTACACTACAAACAGCAAGGGTCCCAACACCGATCCCTGTGGTACACCACTGGTCGCAGGCTTCCACTCGCAAAAACGACCCTCGACCATCACTCTCTGCCTCCTGCCACTAAACCAATTTTGGAACCAATTTGCCAAATTGCCCTGGATCCCTTGGGCTCTTACCTTCTTAAACAATCTCCCATGTGGGACCTTATCAAAAGCCTTACTGAAGTCCATGTAGACTACATCAACTGCTTTACCCTCATCTACACATCTCGTCACCTCCTCGAAAAGTTAGTTAGACCTTAGAGCAGAGAAGGTTAAGAGGTGATTTAACAGAGGTGTTCAAAATCACAGTTGGTTTTTTAATGAAGCAGGTTGTTGTGATCCAGAAAGAACCGAAGTGGGGGGTGGGAGATGAGGAAAAGGATTTTGATGGAGTAAGTTCTTGTGATCTGGAATGTGCTGCCTGAAAGGGCAGTGAAAACAGACTCCATAGTAACTTTCAAAAGGGAACTGGATAAATACTGGAAGTGAAAAAATTGACAGGGCTATGAGGAAAGAGTAGGGCAATGGGACTAATCGGATGGCTCTTTTAGAGAGTCTGTGCAGGCATGATGGGCCGAATGTCCTCCTTCTGTGCTGTATGATTCTATTGATTCTATTACGAGATATAGTTTCTGATTATCAAGGCTTGATTGGATTCAACATTGATACATGAAGTCATCTGTGACAAAAGATGTTACCTGTTCGGGGATAAAAGAGTCCATCGATTAGGAGATTGGAATAAGAAAATATCCTCTCACTTTAATTCTTCCCTCAGGGTGTTTAATGTTGAGTTTCTCTCACAGCAGTTAGTGCTAATCCTCTTAGCTCTCTCTCGCTAATCCATCCAAACATCTTGTCTTTGGAGAAGCTAAACAGTGGCACCACTGTGCCCAGGGCCATTGTATCCAGTGACAATGTGTTTAGTCCCAGTATGTCCAGTGCCAGTGTGACCAGTGCCAATGTCTGCAGTGTCAGGATAGCCAGCACCAGTGTTTAGTCCCAGTATGTCCAGTGCCAGTGTGACCAGTGCCAATGTCTGCAGTGTCAGGATAGCCAGCACCAGTGTTTAGTCCCAGTATTGTCCAGTGCCAGTGTGACCAGTGCCAATGTCTGCAGTGTCAGGATAGCCAGCACCAGTGTTTAGTCCCATGGTGCCCAGTGCCAGTATGACCAATGCCCGAGTGTTCAGTGCCGATGCTCCCAATGTCAGTGCATCCAGTGCCAGTGAGGGCAGTGTCAGTGTGCCCAGTGTTATTTCTACATCACAGCATGCCAGTGGGCCCTGGGGTTCCCAGTGTTCCCGGATTATAATTGGGGGGGTGGTGGTGGGGGTAGAAACTGACCGGAACAGCATGACTGACAACCGTGTACAACTCCTGGCAAGTGAGGATCTGCACTGCTGGAGGTGCTGTCTTTCAGATGAGATGTTAAACTGAGGCCCTGTCTGCCCCCTCAGGGGGATGTAAAAGATCCCATGGTCACCTTTTGAAGAGGAGCTCTGGAATTCTGCCCAGTCTCCCGGACAATATTTATCCCTCAACCAACATCACTAAAGCAGATGATTTGGTCAGTACCACACTGCTGTTTGTGGGATCTTGCTGTGCGTACGTTGGCTGCTGCATTTCCTACAATACAACAGTGACTACACTTCATTGGCTGCAAAGCACTTTGGGACATCCTGAGGGCATGATAGGTGCCATATAAATGCAAGTCTTTCTTTCTTTATGATCCCCTTAATAATTTTTAATTGGTTTCAATCTCTTTATTTATCTATGACACACTGAAATGACTTGAAGTTTGCTACTTTTTTTTAATGGTATAGATTTTAACTGTATTTTACCGGCTCCTTCTCACAAATATCCCACTGTTGATGTGTTCATCAAACTCTGACATGAGTGGTGTGTAGCTGGGAGTTTAATGAACTGAAGGAAGTGAACCCAAATGCAAGTTTGTTTGAGGCTGGCCAAGTATTTAATCTTTAGTTCTCTCTTGGGGAATTTTCAACCAGAGGATTGAAAAGTCCACTCTTCACAGAAACGTTTCACACAGGATTAGAAAAATAATCCACAGCTTTACCCAAAGTGTAACCCTGCATCTCCTCCTTCTCCCCACCTCCGCAATGTCATCAGTACAATGCAGCTCCCTCTGTCTCAGTGGGTACCTGTTGCTCCCAGGGTGGCACGGACCCATGCAGAGCTGCAGGTTCGATTCCCTGCAGTGCCACCGGTTGTGGTGCCCCCTTGGGTATCGACTGCCCCCTCCCCTTTGTCACTCTCGGGCCACCTCTGCTGCAAGACTGTCCCTATATGTCGAGGTCAGGCTTAATCGTGAGCTACCTCCCCCCCGTTGAACAGCCTATGAGAAAAAGCAAGAAGTTGCATTTTATTCCAGCACCTTTCACCAGCTCAGGACATCCCAAAGTGATTTTTGAAGTGTATTCACTGCTACAACGTCGGAAACACAGCAGCCAATTTGTGCGCAACAAGATCCCACAAAAAGCAATGTGATATTGACCAGACAACCTGTTATTTTTATCGATGTTTGCTGATGTGCAGTCAATGGTCTCCTGACCAGTGACCAGATCTGGGCACAGTGCCACCAACCGCACTCAGATATTCACCCCTCTCACCCTCGCCCCTAAACTCCTGCGGGATCTAACCCTGTCACCGGACAACTGTTGCCGAGCACCCACTATTCGGCAGTTCTCCCTGGTGTCCTGGGATTATGTTTATCCCTTAACAAATATCACTAACAAATAACAGACTATCTGGTCATTGTCACATGACTGTTTGCAGGACCTTGCTCTGCCTCTAAGGCAAGTATACCCTTCCTTTGTTACGAAGACCAAAACTGTACACAGTCCTCCGGGTTTGCTCACATCAAATTCCTGTACAACTGCAGCAAAACTTCTTTACACTTGTGCTCCGACTGCATTCCAATAAAGACCAACAGGCCATTTATTTCCCTATTTGCTGCTCCTTTATTGTTCAGTATAACCAGTCGAGAGGGAATTAACCTTCTCACGTTAATGAGCTTGCAATTTCTAGACCCTTTTTTTTTAAATATTCATTCTTGGGATGTGGGCATCGCTGGCCAGGCCAGCATTTATTGCCCATCCCTAATTGCCCTTGAGAAGGTGGTGGTGAGCTGCCTTCTTGAACCGCTGCAGTCCATGTGGGGTAGGTATACCCACAGTGCTGTTAGGAAGGGAGTTCCAGGATTTTGACCCAGCGACAGTGAAGGAACGGCGATGTAGTTCCAAGTCAGGATGGTGTGTGACTTGGAGAGGAACTTGCAGGTGGTGGTGTTCCCATGCATCTGCTGCCCTTGTCCTTCTAGGTGGTAGAGGTCGTGGGTTTGAAAGGTGCTGTCAAAGGAGCCTTGGTGTGTTGCTGCAGTGCATATTGTAGATGGTACACACTGCTGCCACTGTGCGTCGGTGGTGGAGGGAGTGAATGTTTGTAGATGGGGTGACAATCAAGCGGGCTGCTTTGTCCTGGATGGTGTCGAGCTTCTTGAGTGTTGTTGGAGCTGCACCCATCCAGGCAAGAGGAGAATATTCCATCTCGCTCCTGACTTGTGCCTTGTAGATGGTGGACAAGCTTTGGGGGGTCAGGAGGATTCACTGCAGGATTCCTAGCCTCTGACTTGCTCTTGTAGCCATGGTATTTATATGGCTACTCCAGTTCAGTTTCTGGTCAATGGTAACCCCCAGAATGTTGATAGTGGGGGATTCAGTTAACCCCTCCTCCCCTTCAACTTTGCCCCCACCTTCATGCCCTCGTCCTACTGCAATATATTGCCCAGGGCACCAGTCGCCCCTCAGTTCCTCCACCCATCCTTTATGTGCGAATGCCGACAGCCAGAGTCACTAAACAAATCAGCTGTGGAAGGCCTCACAGCTGAGCTCGATCCTGTGCTAGCACACTTTCCATTGGGGTCCTGGGGCAGTGGCCCTGACTGATTAATTCTCCCCATCACCCCTCCTCACTACTACTGGCTGCAGGACCTGCTCCACCATCTCAACTGCTTGTCTTCTGCTGCTGTTGGCAGTTAGGGAGAGGTGGAGAATAGAGTTGCTGATTCTCATTGGATGGACTCCTAGAGGCTTCATCGCACAATCCTGTCACCTGGTTCAACAGACATTTTTTTCCCATCTCCAATATTTTTCTTAACTAACAAATTAAATGAAGCTCAAAGAAATGCTAAGCAAAGTATATAAACACACTCACACACAAACACACATTTCCCTTCCTAACAGCACTGTGGGTGTACCTACACCCACATGGACTGCAACGGTTCAAGAAGGCAGCTTACCACCACCTTCTCAAGGGCAATTAGGGATGGGCAATAAATGCTGGTCTAGCCAGATATGCCCACATCCCAAGAATGAATTAAAAAAAACACACAAACACACACTCAGAAACACACACACACCATCTCCCACACACTCACACACACTCTAACAGACACACACACACCCACTCTCTCTCTCTCACACACACACACTCTCTCACAAACACACACACGCACACTCTGACACACTCATAGACACTCTCACACTCACACTCACAAACTCACACACTCACACTCACAAATGCACACGCAAACTCAAAACACACACACGCACACTCTGACACACTCATAGACACTCTCACAAACACTCAAAAACACACACTCACAAACATTTACACTCACAAACTCACACACTTACACTCACAAATGCACATGCAAACTCGAAACACACTCACTCTCGAAACACACACTCACACTCACACACACACACTCACAATCACACTCATAAACACAAAAACAGACACAAACACACACACACAGACACTCACAAACACACTCATACATGCTCATGCACACAAATGCGCACATACGCACACTTACATTCACAAACACACCCACACACAGACATACACACACTCACACAATATTGTCTCAATGCCAATGACCTCAGGAAATCCTAAAGAACCTTGCATTCAATGAAATCCTCTGGAAAAGTTATTACTGTTGTAAGAAACAAAGCAGCCAATTTGCATACAGCAAGACCCACAAACAGCAATCAGGAGCAGGTAATCTGTTTTATTGAGATTGACTGAGGGATAAATATTGGCCAGGACATCATGGGCATTAAAATAATTATGTGTATCTGTGTGTGTGAAAGAGAGAAAGTGAGAGACAGTGTGTGTGAGAGTTTGTGTGTGTGAGAGTTTGTGTGTGTGTGTGTGTGTGTGTGTGAGAGAGTTTGTGTGTGTGTGTGTGTAAGAGAGAGTGTGTGGGTGTGAGAGTGTGCATGTGTGTGAGAGGGTGTGTGTGAAACATAGAAATATAGGAGCAGGAGTAGGCCATTCGGCCCTTCGAGCCTGCTGTGCCATTCAATACAATCATGGCTGATCATCCAAACTCAGTACCTTGTTCCTGCTCTCCCCCTGTATCCCTTGATCCCTTTAGCCCTAAGAGTGTGGGTGTGTGAGAGAGTGTGAGAGAGAGAGTGTGAGAGAGTGTGTGAGAGAGAGAGTGTGAGAGAGTGTGAGAGAAAGAGTGTGTGTGAGAGAGTGTGTGTATGAGAGAGTGGGTGTGAGAGAGTGGGTGTGAGAGAGTGGGTGTGAGAGAGTGGGTGTGAGAGAGTGGGTGTGAGAGAGTGGGTGTGTGAGAGTGGGTGTGAGAGTGGGTGTGAGAGTGGGTGTGAGAGAGTGGGTGTGAGAGAGTGGGTGTGAGAGAGTGGGTGTGTGAGAGTGGGTGTGAGAGAGTGGGTGTGAGAGAGTGGGTGTGTGAGAGTGGGTGTGTGAGAGTGGGTGTGTGAGAGTGGGTGTGAGGAGTGGGTGTGTGAGAGTGGGTGTGAGAGAGTGGGTGTGAGAGAGTGGGTGTGAAGAGTGGGTGTGAGAGAGTGGGTGTGAGAGAGTGGGTGTGAGAGAGTGGGTGTGTGAGAGTGGGTGTGTGAGAGTGGGTGTGAAGAGTGCGTGTGAAGAGTGGGTGTGTGAGAGTGGGTGTGTGAGAGTGGGTGTGTGAGAGTGGGTGTGAAGAGTGGGTGTGTGAGAGTGGGTGTGAAGAGTGGGTGTGAAGAGTGGGTGTGAAGAGTGGGTGTGTGAGAGTGGGTGTGTGAGAGTGGGTGTGTGAGAGTGGGTGTGAGAGTGGGGGTGTGAGAGTGGGTGTTTGAGAGTGGGTGTTTGAGAGTGGGTGTGTGAGAGTGGGTGTGAAGAGTGGGTGTGTGAGAGTGGGTGTGTGAGAGTGGGTGTGAGAGAGTGGGTGTGAGAGAGTGGGTGTGTGAGAGTGGGTGTGTGAGAGTGGGTGTGAAGAGTGGGTGTGTGAGAGTGGGTGTGTGAGAGTGGGTGTGTGTCTTTGTGTGTGCATGACATTGGGGGAACTCCCAAGCTGTGGGATCTTTTACATCCTGGAGAGGGCAGTTGGAGCCTCAGTGTAACCTCTCATCCAAACGCCAGCACCTCTGACAGTGCAGCACTCCCTCAGCCCAGCACTGGAGAGTCAATTTGTTTATGTGCTCTAGTCTTTGGGACTTGAACCCATGACCTCTGATCCAGTCACATCCTTGATTCAACCAATAATTCAACCATTCCCGGAGCCTCCAGTACAATCCTGGAAGGGTGACATCTCTCATTGAGTGTGGAGGGGGGTGATTGAAAACGGAAGAGACACAAACTCAGGAAGGAGACGCCAGGACTGGGAGGAAGAGGATGTTTGTTTTAGAAAGGAAGTCAAAAATGTAATCAGCCCAAGGCTTGCCCAATGATAGATTACAGCAACTCCAGTGTAAATATCTGCAGCCAGCTTGCTCTGTACTGAATATATCTGATGGAACCGTCAGTTCATTGCAGGCAATTCTAATGCCTCCGCAAAGTTTATTTCTCCGTTCCTTCATTGGCAACTGAAACCCTCATCCATGCCTTTGTTACCTCCAGACTCACCAACTCCCGGCTGGATTTCCACCTTAAACCCTCCAGTTCATCCAAAACCGAACTTGAACCAAGTCCTATTCACCTCTCACCACCAGCGCCCACCTCCCCCCACCCCCCCCGCCCCCCTGCTCACTGGCCTTCATTGGCTCCGAGAGTTGTTTCATGTGGTAAAACATCCCACAGAGAGGTTGGAAAAACTAGGATTGTTTTCACTGGAACGACGGAGGTGGAGGGGCGACATAATAGAGGTTTAACAAGTTATGAGTGGCATGGACAGAGTAGATAGTCAGAAGCTTTTTCCCAGGGTGGAAGAGTCAGTTACTAGGGGATATAGGTTTAAGGTGCGAGGGGCAAAGTTTAGAGGGGATGTGAGAGGCAAGTTCTTTACACAGAGGGTGGTGAGTGCCTGGAACTTGCTGCCGGGGGAGGTGGTGGAAGCAGATACGATAGCGACGTTTAAGAGGCGTCTTGACAAATATATGATGGGAAGGGAATAGAGGGATACGGTCCCTGGAAGTGCAGAAGGTTTTAGTTTAGGCAGGCATCAAGATTGGCGCAGGCTTGGAGGGCCGAATGGCCTGTTCCTGTGCTGTATTGTTCTTTGTTCTATCCCAAGGTGCTTCACAGAATCCAAATTTAATGCTGAGCCACATGAGGAGATCGAGGACAAGTTTGGTCAAAAAGGTAAGTCTTAAGGAGCATTTAAAGGAGGAAAAGGAGGCGGAGTGGTTCAGGCAGGGTATCTCAAAGCTCAGGGCTCAGGCAACTGAAGGTACAGCCACCAAAGGTGCAACAATTAAAATCGGAGCTGTGCAAGAGGCCAGAATTGGAGGAGTGCAGAGATCTCGGAGGGTTGTAAAAAAGAGAGAGAACGTGTATTTACATAGCACCTTTCATGATCTCAATTTGGCCTAGAGCACTCTACAGCTAATGAATTCCTTTTGAAGTGTAGTCACTGTGAAATGTGGCAGCCAACTTGCACACAGCAAGATCCCACAAACGGCAATGTAATAACGACCAAATTGTTTGTTTTCTTTGTTGAGGGATAAATATTGGACAGGACCCTGGGGAGAACTCCCCTACTCTTCTTCAAAATAGCATCCATGGGATTTTTTACATCCACCTGAGAGGGCCGAAGGGGCCTTGGTTTAATGTCTCACCCGGAAAGTGACACCTCTGACAGTGCAGCACTCCCTCGGTACTGCACTGCAGTGGCAGTGGCAGTCTGCATTTCAAACTCAAGTTCCTGGAGTGGACTGACCCACAGATGGACTGGGTGAGGTTACAGAGATCGGGAGTGGAAAAGCCATGGAGGATGTTGAAAACAAAGATAAGAATTTCAAAAGTGAGTTGTTGCCATACCAGGGGACCATGTAGGTCAGTGGGCACATTGAGTAAGAGGGAAGAATTCAATCCTGTCTTGTACATGTACAGCCCATGTGTGTCTCAGCGTCAGCTCCTGTACATGTACAGCCCATGTGTCTCAGTGTCAGCTCCTGTACATGTACAGCCCATGTGTGTCTCAGTGTCAGCTCCTGTACATGTACAGCCCATGTGTGTCTCAGTGTCAGCTCCTGTACATGTACAGCCCATGTGTGTCTCAGTGTCAGCTCCTGTACATGTACAGCCCATGTGTGTCTCAGTGTCAGCTCCTGTACATGTACAGCCCATGTGTGTCTCAGTGTCAGCTCCTGTACATGTACAGCCCATGTGTGTCTCAGTGTCACCTCCTGTACATGTACAGCCCATGTGTGTCTCAGTGTCACCTCCTGTACATGTACAGCCCATGTGTGTCTCAGTGTCAGCTCCTGTACATGTACAGCCCATGTGTGTCTCAGTGTCAGTTCCTGTACATGTACAGTCCATGTGTGTCTCAGTGTCAGCTCCTGTACATGTACAGCCCATGTGTGTCTCAGTGTCAGCTCCTGTACATGTACAGCCCATGTGTGTCTCAGTGTCAGCTCCTGTACATGTACAGCCCATGTGTGTCTCAGTGTCACCTCCTGTACATGTACAGCCCATGTGTGTCTCAGTGTCACCTCCTGTACATGTACAGCCCATGTGTGCCTCAGTGTCAGCTCCTGTACATGTACAGCCCATGTGTGTCTCAGTGTCAGTTCCTGTACATGTACAGCCCATGTGTGTCTCAGTGTCAGCTCCTGTACATGTACAGCCCATGTGTGTCTCAGTGTCAGCTCCTGTACATGTACAGCCCATGTGTCTCAGTGTCAGCTCCTGTACATGTACAGCCCATGTGTGTCTCAGTGTCAGCTCCTGTACATGTACAGCCCATGTGTGTCTCAGTGTCAGCTCCTGTACATGTACAGCCCATGTGTGTCTCAGTGTCAGCTCCTGTACATCTCATGTGTGTCTCAGTGTCAGCTCCTGTACATGTACAGCCCATGTGTGTCTCAGCGTCAGCTCCTGTACATGTACAGCCCATGTGTGTCTCAGTGTCAGCTCCTGTACATGTACAGCCCATGTGTGTCTCAGTGTCACCTCCTGTACATGTACAGTCCATGTGTCTCAGTGTCACCTCCTGTACATGTACAGCCCATGTGTGTCTCAGTGTCAGTTCCTGTACATGTACAGCCCATGTGTGTCTCAGTGTCAGTTCCTGTACATGTACAGCCCATGTGTGTCTCAGTGTCAGCTCCTGTACATGTACAGCCCATGTGTGTCTCAGTGTCAGCTCCTGTACATGTACAGCCCATGTGTGTCTCAGTGTCAGCTCCTGTACATGTACAGCCCATGTGTGTCTCAGTGTCACCTCCTGTACATGTACAGCCCATGTGTGTCTCAGTGTCAGCTCCTGTACATGTACAGCCCATGTGTGTCTCAGTGTCACCTCCTGTACATGTACAGCCCATGTGTGTCTCAGTGTCACCTCCTGTACATGTACAGCCCATGTGTGTCTCAGTGTCAGCTCCTGTACATGTACAGCCCATGTGTGTCTCAGTGTCAGTTCCTGTACATGTACAGCCCATGTGTGTCTCAGTGTCACCTCCTGTACATGTACAGCCCATGTGTGTCTCAGTGTCAGCTCCTGTACATGTACAGCCCATGTGTGTCTCAGTGTCAGCTCCTGTACATGTACAGCCCATGTGTGTCTCAGTGTCAGTTCCTGTACATGTACAGCCCATGTGTGTCTCAGTGTCAGCTCCTGTACATGTACAGCCCATGTGTGTCTCAGTGTCAGCTCCTATACATGTACAGCCCATGTGTGTCTCAGTGTCAGCTCCTGTACATGTACAGCCCATGTGTGTCTCAGTGTCAGTTCCTGTACATGTACAGCCCATGTGTGTCTCAGTGTCAGCTCCTGTACATGTACAGCCCATGTGTGTCTCAGTGTCAGTTCCTGTACATGTACAGCCCATGTGTGTCTCAGTGTCAGTTCCTGTACATGTACAGCCCATGTGTGTCTCAGTGTCAGCTCCTGTACATGTACAGCCCATGTGTGTCTCAGTGTCAGTTCCTGTACATGTACAGCCCATGTGTGTCTCAGTGTCAGTTCCTGTACATGTACAGCCCATGTGTGTCTCAGTGTCAGCTCCTATACATGTACAGCCCATGTGTGTCTCAGTGTCAGCTCCTGTACATGTACAGCCCATGTGTGTCTCAGTGTCAGCTCCTGTACATGTACAGCCCATGTGTGTCTCAGTGTCAGCTCCTATACATGTACAGCCCATGTGTGTCTCAGTGTCAGCTCCTGTACATGTACAGCCCATGTGTGTCTCAGTGTCAGCTCCTATACATGTACAGCCCATGTGTGTCTCAGTGTCAGCTCCTGTACATGTAAAACCCATGTGTGTCTCAGTGTCAGCTCCTGTACATGTACAGCCCATGTGTGTCTCAGTGTCAGCTCCTGTACATGTACAGCCCATGTGTGTCTCAGTGTCAGCTCCTATACATGTACAGCCCATGTGTGTCTCAGTGTCAGCTCCTGTACATGTAAAACCCATGTGTGTCTCAGTGTCAGTTCCTGTACATGTACAGCCCATGTGTGTCTCAGTGTCACCTCCTGTACATGTACAGCCCATGTGTGTCTCAGTGTCAGCTCCTGTACATGTACAGCCCATGTGTGTATCAGTGTCAGTTCCTGTACATGTACAGCCCATGTGTGTCTCAGTGTCAGCTCCTGTACATGTACAGCCCATGTGTGTCTCAGTGTCAGCTCCTATACATGTACAGCCCATGTGTGTCTCAGTGTCACCTCCTGTACATCTCGTGTGTGTCTCAGTGTCAGCTCCTGTACATGTACAGCCCATGTGTGTATCAGTGTCAGTTCCTGTACATGTACAGCCCATGTGTGTCTCAGTGTCAGCTCCTGTACATGTACAGCCCATGTGTGTCTCAGTGTCACCTCCTGTACATGTACAGCCCATGTGTGTCTCAGTGTCAGCTCCTGTACATGTACAGCCCATGTGTGTCTCAGTGTCAGTTCCTGTACATGTACAGCCCATGTGTGTCTCAGTGTCAGCTCCTATACATGTACAGCCCATGTGTGTCTCAGTGTCAGCTCCTGTACATGTACAGCCCATGTGTGTCTCAGTGTCAGCTCCTATACATGTACAGCCCATGTGTGTCTCAGTGTCACCTCCTGTACATGTACAGCCCATGTGTGTCTCAGTGTCAGCTCCTATACATGTACAGCCCATGTGTGTCTCAGTGTCAGCTCCTGTACATGTACAGCCCATGTGTGTCTCAGTGTCAGTTCCTGTACATGTACAGCCCATGTGTGTCTCAGTTTCAGCTCCTGTACATGTCCAGCCCATGTGTGTCTCAGTGTCAGCTCCTGTACATGTACAGCCCATGTGTGTCTCAGTGTCAGTTCCTGTACATGTACAGCCCATGTGTGTCTCAGTGTCAGCTCCTGTACATGTACAGCCCATGTGTGTCTCAGTGTCAGTTCCTGTACATGTCCAGCCCATGTGTGTCTCAGTGTCAGCTCCTGTACATGTACAGCCCATGTGTGTCTCAGTGTCAGTTCCTGTACATGTACAGCCCATGTGTGTCTCAGTGTCAGCTCCTGTACATGTACAGCCCATGTGTGTCTCAGTGTCACCTCCTGTACATGTACAGCCCATGTGTGTCTCAGAGTCAGCTCCTGTACATGTACAGCCCATGTGTGTCTCAGTGTCAGCTCCTATACATGTACAGCCCATGTGTGTCTCAGTGTCACCTCCTGTACATGTACAGCCCATGTGTGTCTCAGTGTCAGTTCCTATACATGTACAGCCCATGTGTGTCTCAGTGTCACCTCCTGTACATGTACAGCCCATGTGTGTCTCAGAGTCAGCTCCTGTACATGTACAGCCCATGTGTGTCTCAGTGTCAGCTCCTATACATGTACAGCCCATGTGTGTCTCAGTGTCAGCTCCTGTACATGTACAGCCCATGTGTGTCTCAGTGTCAGCTCCTATACATGTACAGCCCATGTGTGTCTCAGTGTCACCTCCTGTACATGTACAGCCCATGTGTGTCTCAGTGTCAGCTCCTGTACATGTACAGCCCATGTGTGTCTCAGAGTCAGCTCCTGTACATGTACAGCCCATGTGTGTCTCAGTGTCAGCTCCTATACATGTACAGCCCATGTGTGTCTCAGTGTCAGCTCCTATACATGTACAGCCCATGTGTGTCTCAGTGTCACCTCCTGTACATGTACAGCCCATGTGTGTCTCAGTGTCAGTTCCTGTACATGTACAGCCCATGTGTGTCTCAGTGTCAGCTCCTGTACATGTACAGCCCATGTGTGTCTCAGTGTCAGCTCCTATACATGTACAGCCCATGTGTGTCTCAGTGTCACCTCCTGTACATGTACAGCCCATGTGTGTCTCAGTGTCAGTTCCTGTACATGTACAGCCCATGTGTGTCTCAGTGTCAGCTCCTGTACATGTACAGCCCATGTGTGTCTCAGTGTCAGCTCCTATACATGTACAGCCCATGTGTGTCTCAGTGTCAGCTCCTATACATGTACAGCCCATGTGTGTCTCAGTGTCAGCTCCTGTACATGTACAGCCCATGTGTGTCTCAGTGTCAGCTCCTGTACATGTACAGCCCATGTGTGTCTCAGTGTCAGCTCCTATACATGTACAGCCCATGTGTGTCTCAGTGTCAGCTCCTATACATGTACAGCCCATGTGTGTCTCAGTGTCAGCTCCTGTACATGTCCAGCCCATGTGTGTCTCAGTGTCAGCTCCTGTACATGTACAGCCCATGTGTGTCTCAGTGTCAGCTCCTATACATGTACAGCCCATGTGTGTCTCAGTGTCAGCTCCTATACATGTACAGCCCATGTGTGTCTCAGTGTCAGCTCCTGTACATGTACAGCCCATGTGTGTCTCAGTGTCAGCTCCTGTACATGTACAGCCCATGTGTGTCTCAGTGTCAGCTCCTATACATGTACAGCCCATGTGTGTCTCAGTGTCAGCTCCTATACATGTACAGCCCATGTGTGTCTCAGTGTCAGCTCCTGTACATGTCCAGCCCATGTGTGTCTCAGTGTCAGTTCCTGTACATGTACAGCCCATGTGTGTCTCAGTGTCAGCTCCTATACATGTACAGCCCATGTGTGTCTCAGTGTCAGCTCCTGTACATGTACAGCCCATGTGTGTCTCAGTGTCAGCTCCTGTACATGTACAGCCCATGTGTGTCTCAGTGTCAGCTCCTGTACATGTACAGCCCATGTGTGTCTCAGTGTCACCTCCTGTACATCTCGTGTGTGTCTCAGTGTCACCTCCTGTACATGTACAGCCCATGTGTGTCTCAGTGTCAGTTCCTGTACATGTACAGCCCATGTGTGTCTCAGTGTCAGCTCCTATACATGTACAGCCCATGTGTGTCTCAGTGTCACCTCCTGTACATGTACAGCCCATGTGTGTCTCAGTGTCAGCTCCTGTACATGTACAGCCCATGTGTGTCTCAGTGTCAGCTCCTATACATGTACAGCCCATGTGTGTCTCAGTGTCAGCTCCTGTACATGTACAGCCCATGTGTGTCTCAGTGTCAGCTCCTATACATGTACAGCCCATGTGTGTCTCAGTGTCACCTCCTGTACATGTACAGCCCATGTGTGTCTCAGTGTCAGTTCCTGTACATGTACAGCCCATGTGTGTCTCAGTGTCAGCTCCTATACATGTACAGCCCATGTGTGTCTCAGTGTCACCTCCTGTACATGTACAGCCCATGTGTGTCTCAGTGTCAGCTCCTGTACATGTACAGCCCATGTGTGTCTCAGTGTCAGCTCCTATACATGTACAGCCCATGTGTGTCTCAGTGTCAGCTCCTATACATGTACAGCCCATGTGTGTCTCAGTGTCAGCTCCTGTACATGTACAGCCCATGTGTGTCTCAGTGTCAGTTCCTGTACATGTACAGCCCATGTGTGTCTCAGTGTCAGCTCCTGTACATGTACAGCCCATGTGTGTCTCAGTGTCAGCTCCTATACATGTACAGCCCATGTGTGTCTCAGTGTCAGCTCCTGTACATGTACAGCCCATGTGTGTCTCAGTGTCATTTCCTGTACATGTACAGCCCATGTGTGTCTCAGTGTCAGCTCCTGTACATGTACAGCCCATGTGTGTCTCAGTGTCAGCTCCTGTACATGTACAGCCCATGTGTGTCTCAGTGTCAGCTCCTGTACATGTACAGCCCATGTGTGTCTCAGTGTCAGTTCCTGTACATGTACAGCCCATGTGTGTCTCAGTGTCAGCTCTTGTACATGTACAGCCCATGTGTGTCTCAGTGTCAGCTCCTGTACATGTACAGCCCATGTGTGTCTCAGTGTCAGCTCCTGTACATGTACAGCCCATGTGTGTCTCAGTGTCAGCTCCTGTACATGTACAGCCCATGTGTGTCTCAGTGTCACCTCCTGTACATGTACAGCCCATGTGTGTCTCAGTGTCAGCTCCTGTACATGTACAGCCCATGTGTGTCTCAGTGTCAGCTCCTGTACATGTACAGCCCATGTGTGTCTCAGTGTCAGTTCCTGTACATGTACAGCCCATGTGTGTCTCAGTGTCAGCTCTTGTACATGTACAGCCCATGTGTGTCTCAGTGTCAGCTCCTGTACATGTACAGCCCATGTGTGTCTCAGTGTCAGTTCCTGTACATGTACAGCCCATGTGTGTCTCAGTGTCAGCTCTTGTACATGTACAGCCCATGTGTGTCTCAGTGTCACCTCCTGTACATGTACAGCCCATGTGTGTCTCAGTGTCAGCTCTTGTACATGTACAGCCCATGTGTGTCTCAGTGTCAGTTCCTGTACATGTACAGCCCATGTGTGTCTCAGTGTCACCTCCTGTACATGTACAGCCCATGTGTGTCTCAGTGTCAGTTCCTGTACATGTACAGCCCATGTGTGTCTCAGTGTCAGTTCCTGTACATGTACAGCCCATGTGTGTCTCAGTGTCAGCTCCTGTACATGTACAGCCCATGTGTGTCTCAGTGTCACCTCCTGTACATATACAGCCCATGTGTGTCTCAGTGTCACCTCCTGTACATGTACAGCCCATGTGTGTCTCAGTGTCAGTTCCTGTACATGTACAGCCCATGTGTGTCTCAGTGTCAGCTCCTGTACATGTACAGCCCATGTGTGTCTCAGTGTCACCTCCTGTACATATACAGCCCATGTGTGTCTCAGTGTCACCTCCTGTACATGTACAGCCCATGTGTGTCTCAGTGTCAGCTCCTGTACATGTACAGCCCATGTGTGTCTCAGTGTCACCTCCTGTACATGTACAGCCCATGTGTGTCTCAGTGTCAGTTCCTGGACATGTACAGCCCATGTGTGTCTCAGTGTCAGCTCCTGTACATGTACAGCCCATGTGTGTCTCAGTGTCAGCTCCTGTACATGTACAGCCCATGTGTGTCTCAGTGTCACCTCCTGGACATGTACAGCCCATGTGTGTCTCAGTGTCACCTCCTGTACATGTACAGCCCATGTGTGTCTCAGTGTCAGCTCCTGTACATGTACAGCCCATGTGTGTCTCAGTGTCAGCTCCTGTACATGTACAGCCCATGTGTGTCTCAGTGTCACCTCCTGGACATGTACAGCCCATGTGTGTCTCAGTGTCACCTCCTGTACATGTACAGCCCATGTGTGTCTCAGTGTCAGCTCCTGTACATGTACAGCCCATGTGTGTCTCAGTGTCACCTCCTGTACATGTACAGCCCATGTGTGTCTCAGTGTCAGTTCCTGTACATGTACAGCCCATGTGTGTCTCAGTGTCAGCTCCTGTACATGTACAGCCCATGTGTGTCTCAGTGTCACCTCCTGTACATGTACAGCCCATGTGTGTCTCAGTGTCAGCTCCTGTACATGTACAGCCCATGTGTGTCTCAGTGTCACCTCCTGTACATGTACAGTTAGAATGGTTAAAAGGCAGTATGCACTCCTGTCTGGTACTATACAGTTGTGGATAGTGACTCAGTTGCTGGACTTTAGTACAAAGGTTTACAAATTGCCTTTCCAAAATTCCTGGTCAAAAGCCATTTCTTATCCAATAGTAACATCCTACAGATGTCAGCCATGCTATTCCAAGGGATTGCTGCCAATGGGATTTGAATCTAACTCGGGTCCTTCAAACTGCAATTAAAGAAGTAAAGGGCATGTGGAAATAATTAAGGTGGATTGTGCAGGACGATTACAGAGTAGTAGACACAGTGAGATAGGCAGGCAAATCAGAGAGAGGAAAACACACACAAGCACGGAGCAGGAAAGGACAGACAGAATCAGAGAATGAGACAGAAAAAGAGAGAGAGAGACAGTGAGTGAGATGGACAGAGAATTAGAGAGAGACAGAAATAAATTGAGAGAAAGAGAGGGGGCGGAAAGTCAGAGTGTAACCTAGACAGATGATCAAAGATCTGAGTGTGCCTGTACTATTGTCCAGAGACATGAAATCTGTGCACAAAAATGACATATAAGAATTGTTTACTTCTAACTCAAACAACTGATTTCTGTACTCTCTAGCCCATACATTTTTTTGATTTCATTCTTCAGAATGTGACAAGTTGGCAAGACCAACATTTATTGCCCATCCCTAATTGCCCTTGAGAAGGTGGTGGTGAGCTGCCTTCTTGAACCGCTGCAGTCCATGTGGGGCAGGTATACACACAGTGCTGTTAGGAAGGGAGTTCCAGGATTTTGACCCAGCGACAATGAAGGAACGATGATATAGTTCCAAGTCAGGATGGTGTGTGACTTGGAGGGGAACTTGCAGGTGGAGGTGTTCCCATGTATTTGCTGCCCTTGTCCTCCTAGTTGGTCGAGGTCGCGGGTTTGGAAGGTGCTGTCTAAGGAGCCTTGGTACGTTGGTGCAGTGCATCTTGTGGATGGTACACACTGCTGCTACTGTGCGTCGGTGGTGGAGGGAGTGAATGTTGAAGGTGGTGGATGAGTACGTGCCAATCAAGTTGGCTGCCATAATTTTTATTTTTAATCAGCTAAACAGGTTTCTATGCCTCCCTTCTGCCAGGACACATAAGAATATAAAAACATAGGAACTGAGGAATTTAGTAACAGGAAGAGGTCATCTATCACATCAGGCCTGCTCCACCATCCATTACAATCATGGCTGACATGTATCTTCCCTTCATTTACCCACCTTTGTTACATATCCCATGACACCTGTAACCAACAGAAATCTCCATCCTCAAAGTTCCAAGTGACTGAGATTTCCACAAGCCCTCGGGTGAAAAGTCCTGAATGACCTAACTCTCATGTAAAGATAGTCCCCTTGTTCTGATCTCCCCCACCCCCATAGGAAATAGGGCCCTTGTTCTGATCTCCCCCACCCCCAGAGGAAATAGTCCCCTTGTTCTGATCTCCCCCACCCCCAGAGCAAATAGTCCCCTTGTTCTGATCTCCCCCACCCCCAGAGGAAGTAATCCCCTTGTTCTGATCTCCCCCACCCCCAGAGGAAATAATCCCCTTGTTCTGATCTCCCCCACCCCCAGAGGAAATAGTCCCCTTGTTCTGATCTCCCCCACCCCCAGAGGAAATAGTCCCCTTGTTCTGATCTCCCCCACCCCCAGAGGAAATAGTCCCCATGTTCTGATCTCCCCCACCCCCAGAGGAAATAGTCCCCTTGTTCTGATCTCCCCCACCCCCAGAGGAAATAATCCCCTTGTTCTGATCTCCCCCACCCCCAGAGGAAATAGTCCCCTTGTTCTGATCTCCCCCACCCCCAGAGGAAATAGTCCCCTTGTTCTGATCTCCCCCACCCCTAGAGCAAATAGTCCCCTTGTTCTGATCTCCCCCACCCCCAGAGGAAATAGTCCCCTTGTTCTGATCTCCCCCACCCCCAGAGCAAATAGTCCCCTTGTTCTGATCTCCCCCACCCCCAGAGCAAATAGTCCCCTTGTTCTGATCTCCCCCATTCCCAGAGGAAATAGTCCCCTTGTTCTGATCTCCCCCACCCCCAGAGGAAATAATCCCCTTGTCCTGATCTCCCCCACCCCCAGAGGAAATAGTCCCCTTGTTCTATCTCCCCCACCCCCAGAGGAAATAGTCCCCTTGTTCTATCTCCCCCACCCCCAGAGGAAATAGTCCCCTTGTTCTGATCTCCCCCACCCCCAGAGGAAGTAATCCCCTTGTTCTGATCTCCCCCACCCCCAGAGGAAGTAATCCCCTTGTTCTATCTCCCCCACCCCCAGAGGAAGTAATCCCCTTGTTCTATCTCCCCCACCCCCAGAGGAAGTAATCCCCTTGTTCTATCTCCCCCACCCCCAGAGGAAATAATCCCCTTGTTCTATCTCCCCCACCCCCAGAGGAAATAATCCCCTTGTTCTATCTCCCCCACCCCCAGAGGAAATAATCCCCTTGTTCTATCTCCCCCACCCCCAGAGGAAATAATCCCCTTGTTCTGATCTCCCCCACCCCCAGAGGAAATAGTCCCCTTGTTCTGATCTCCCCCACCCCCAGAGGAAATAATCCCCTTGTTCTATCTCCCCCACCCCCAGAGGAAATAATCCCCTTGTTCTATCTCCCCCACCCCCAGAGGAAATAATCCCCTTGTTCTGATCTCCCCCACCCCCAGAGGAAATAATCCCCTTGTTCTGATTTCCCCCACCCCCAGAGGAAATAATCCCCTTGTTCTATCTCCCCCACCCCCAGAGGAAATAATCCCCTTGTTCTATCTCCCCCACCCCCAGAGGAAATAGTCCCCTTGTTCTATCTCCCCCACCCCCAGAGGAAATAGTCCCCTTGTTCTATCTCCCCCACCCCCAGAGGAAATAATCCCCTTGTTCTGATCTCCCCCACCCCCAGAGGACATAGTCCCCTTGTTCTATCTCCCCCACCCCCAGAGAAAATAATCCCCTTGTTCTGAACTCCCCCACCCCCAGAGGAAATAGTCCCCTTGTTCTATCTCCCCCACCCCCAGAGCAAATAGTCCCCTTGTTCTATCTCCCCCACCCCCAGAGAAAATAATCCCCTTGTTCTGATCTCCCCCACCCCCAGAGGAAATAGTTCCCTTGGTCTGATCTCCCCCACCCCCAGAGGAAATAGTTCCCTTGGTCTGATCTCCCCCACCCCCAGAGGAAATAGTTCCCTTGTTCTGATCTCCCCCACCCCCAGAGGAAATAGTTCCCTTGTTCTGATCTCCCCCACCCCCAGAGGAAGTAATCCCCTTGTTCTGATCTCCCTCACCCCCAGAGGAAGTAATCCCCTTGTTCTGATCTCCCCCACCCCCAGAGGAAATAATCCCCTTGTTCTATCTCCCCCACCCCCAGAGGAAATAATCCCCTTGTTCTGATCTCCCCCACCCCCAGAGGAAATAATCCCCTTGTTCTGATCTCCCCCACCCCCAGAGGAAATAGTCCCCTTGTTCTGATCTCCCCCACCCCCAGAGGAAATAGTCCCCTTGTTCTGATCTCCCCCACCCCCATAGGAAATAGGGCCCTTGTTCTGATCTCCCCCACCCCCAGAGGAAATAGTCCCCTTGTTCTGATCTCCCCCACCCCCAGAGGAAGTAATCCCCTTGTTCTGATCTCCCCCACCCCCAGAGGAAATAGTCCCCTTGTTCTGATCTCCCCCACCCCCAGAGGACATAGTCCCCTTGTTCTGATCTCCCCCACCCCCAGAGGAAATAGGGCCCTTGTTCTGATCTCCCCCACCCCCAGAGGAAATAGGGCCCTTGTTCTGATCTCCCCCACCCCCAGAGGACATAGTCCCCTTGTTCTGATCTCCCCCACCCCCAGAGGACATAGTCCCCTTGTTCTGATCTCCCCCACCCCCATAGGAAATAGGGCCCTTGTTCTGATCTCCCCCACCCCCAGAGGAAATAGTCCCCTTGTTCTGATCTCCCCCACCCCCATAGGAAATAGGGCCCTTGTTCTGATCTCCCCCACCCCCAGAGGAAATAGTCCCCTTGTTCTGATCTCCCCCACCCCCAGAGGACATAGTCCCCTTGTTCTGATCTCCCCCACCCCCATAGGAAATAGGGCCCTTGTTCTGATCTCCCCCACCCCCAGAGGACATAGTCCCCTTGTTCTGATCTCCCCCACCCCCATAGGAAATAGGGCCCTTGTTCTGATCTCCCCCACCCCCAGAGGAAATAGTCCCCTTGTTCTGATCTCCCCCACCCCCATAGGAAATAGGGCCCTTGTTCTGATCTCCCCCACCCCCAGAGGAAATAGTCCCCTTGTTCTGATCTCCCCCACCCCCAGAGGACATAGTCCCCTTGTTCTGATCTCCCCCACCCCCATAGGAAATAGGGCCCTTGTTCTGATCTCCCCCACCCCCAGAGGACATAGTCCCCTTGTTCTGATCTCCCCCACCCCCATAGGAAATAGGGCCCTTGTTCTGATCTCCCCCACCCCCAGAGGACATAGTCCCCTTGTTCTGATCTCCCCCACCCCCATAGGAAATAGGGCCCTTGTTCTGATCTCCCCCACCCCCATAGGAAATAGGGCCCTTGTTCTGATCTCCCCCACCCCCATAGGAAATAGGGCCCTTGTTCTGATCTCCCCCACCCCCATAGGAAATAGTCCCCTTGTTCTGATCTCCCCCACCCCCATAGGAAATAGTCCCCTTGTTCTGATCTCCCCCACCCCCATAGGAAATAGTCCCCTTGTTCTGATCTCCCCCACCCCCAGAGGAAATAATCCCCTTGTTCTGATCTCCCCCACCCCCAGAGGAAATAGTCCCCTTGTTCTGATCTCCCCCACCCCCAGAGGAAATAGTCCCCTTGTTCTGATCTCCCCCACCCCCAGAGGAAATAATCCCCTTGTTCTATCTCCCCCACCCCCAGAGGAAATAATCCCCTTGTTCTATCTCCCCCACCCCCAGAGGAAATAATCCCCTTGTTCTGATCTCCCCCACCCCCAGAGGAAATAATCCCCTTGTTCTGATTTCCCCCACCCCCAGAGGAAATAATCCCCTTGTTCTATCTCCCCCACCCCCAGAGGAAATAATCCCCTTGTTCTATCTCCCCCACCCCCAGAGGAAATAGTCCCCTTGTTCTATCTCCCCCACCCCCAGAGGAAATAGTCCCCTTGTTCTATCTCCCCCACCCCCAGAGGAAATAATCCCCTTGTTCTGATCTCCCCCACCCCCAGAGGACATAGTCCCCTTGTTCTATCTCCCCCACCCCCAGAGAAAATAATCCCCTTGTTCTGAACTCCCCCACCCCCAGAGGAAATAGTCCCCTTGTTCTATCTCCCCCACCCCCAGAGCAAATAGTCCCCTTGTTCTATCTCCCCCACCCCCAGAGAAAATAATCCCCTTGTTCTGATCTCCCCCACCCCCAGAGGAAATAGTTCCCTTGGTCTGATCTCCCCCACCCCCAGAGGAAATAGTTCCCTTGGTCTGATCTCCCCCACCCCCAGAGGAAATAGTTCCCTTGTTCTGATCTCCCCCACCCCCAGAGGAAATAGTTCCCTTGTTCTGATCTCCCCCACCCCCAGAGGAAGTAATCCCCTTGTTCTGATCTCCCTCACCCCCAGAGGAAGTAATCCCCTTGTTCTGATCTCCCCCACCCCCAGAGGAAATAATCCCCTTGTTCTATCTCCCCCACCCCCAGAGGAAATAATCCCCTTGTTCTGATCTCCCCCACCCCCAGAGGAAATAATCCCCTTGTTCTGATCTCCCCCACCCCCAGAGGAAATAGTCCCCTTGTTCTGATCTCCCCCACCCCCAGAGGAAATAGTCCCCTTGTTCTGATCTCCCCCACCCCCATAGGAAATAGGGCCCTTGTTCTGATCTCCCCCACCCCCAGAGGAAATAGTCCCCTTGTTCTGATCTCCCCCACCCCCAGAGGAAGTAATCCCCTTGTTCTGATCTCCCCCACCCCCCGAGGAAATAGTCCCCTTGTTCTGATCTCCCCCACCCCCAGAGGACATAGTCCCCTTGTTCTGATCTCCCCCACCCCCAGAGGAAATAGGGCCCTTGTTCTGATCTCCCCCACCCCCAGAGGAAATAGGGCCCTTGTTCTGATCTCCCCCACCCCCAGAGGACATAGTCCCCTTGTTCTGATCTCCCCCACCCCCAGAGGACATAGTCCCCTTGTTCTGATCTCCCCCACCCCCATAGGAAATAGGGCCCTTGTTCTGATCTCCCCCACCCCCAGAGGAAATAGTCCCCTTGTTCTGATCTCCCCCACCCCCATAGGAAATAGGGCCCTTGTTCTGATCTCCCCCACCCCCAGAGGAAATAGTCCCCTTGTTCTGATCTCCCCCACCCCCAGAGGACATAGTCCCCTTGTTCTGATCTCCCCCACCCCCATAGGAAATAGGGCCCTTGTTCTGATCTCCCCCACCCCCAGAGGACATAGTCCCCTTGTTCTGATCTCCCCCACCCCCATAGGAAATAGGGCCCTTGTTCTGATCTCCCCCACCCCCAGAGGAAATAGTCCCCTTGTTCTGATCTCCCCCACCCCCATAGGAAATAGGGCCCTTGTTCTGATCTCCCCCACCCCCAGAGGAAATAGTCCCCTTGTTCTGATCTCCCCCACCCCCAGAGGACATAGTCCCCTTGTTCTGATCTCCCCCACCCCCATAGGAAATAGGGCCCTTGTTCTGATCTCCCCCACCCCCAGAGGACATAGTCCCCTTGTTCTGATCTCCCCCACCCCCATAGGAAATAGGGCCCTTGTTCTGATCTCCCCCACCCCCAGAGGACATAGTCCCCTTGTTCTGATCTCCCCCACCCCCATAGGAAATAGGGCCCTTGTTCTGATCTCCCCCACCCCCATAGGAAATAGGGCCCTTGTTCTGATCTCCCCCACCCCCATAGGAAATAGGGCCCTTGTTCTGATCTCCCCCACCCCCATAGGAAATAGTCCCCTTGTTCTGATCTCCCCCACCCCCATAGGAAATAGTCCCCTTGTTCTGATCTCCCCCACCCCCATAGGAAATAGTCCCCTTGTTCTGATCTCCCCCACCCCCATAGGAAATAGGGCCCTTGTTCTGATCTCCCCCACCCCCAGAGGAAATAGTCCCCTTGTTCTGATCTCCCCCACCCCCATAGGAAATAGGGCCCTTGTTCTGATCTCCCCCACCCCCAGAGGAAATAGTCCCCTTGTTCTGATCTCCCCCACCCCCAGAGGAAATAATCCCCTTGTTCTGATCTCCCCCACCCCCATAGGAAATAGGGCCCTTGTTCTGATCTCCCCCACCCCCAGAGGACATAGTCCCCTTGTTCTGATCTCCCCCACCCCCATAGGAAATAGGGCCCTTGTTCTGATCTCCCCCACCCCCATAGGAAATAGGGCCCTTGTTCTGATCTCCCCCACCCCCAGAGGACATAGTCCCCTTGTTCTGATCTCCCCCACCCCCATAGGAAATAGGGCCCTTGTTCTGATCTCCCCCACCCCCATAGGAAATAGGGCCCTTGTTCTGATCTCCCCCACCCCCATAGGAAATAGGGCCCTTGTTCTGATCTCCCCCACCCCCATAGGAAATAGGGCCCTTGTTCTGATCTCCCCCACCCCCAGAGGACATAGTCCCCTTGTTCTGATCTCCCCCACCCCCATAGGAAATAGGGCCCTTGTTCTGATCTCCCCCACCCCCAGAGGACATAGTCCCCTTGTTCTGATCTCCCCCACCCCCATAGGAAATAGGGCCCTTGTTCTGATCTCCCCCACCCCCATAGGAAATAGGGCCCTTGTTCTGATCTCCCCCACCCCCAGAGGAAATAGTCCCCTTGTTCTGATCTCCCCCACCCCCAGAGGACATAGTCCCCTTGTTCTGATCTCCCCCACCCCCATAGGAAATAGGGCCCTTGTTCTGATCTCCCCCACCCCCAGAGGAAATAGTCCCCTTGTTCTGATCTCCCCCACCCCCAGAGGACATAGTCCCCTTGTTCTGATCTCCCCCACCCCCATAGGAAATAGTCCCCTTGTTCTGATCTCCCCCACCCCCATAGGAAATAGGGCCCTTGTTCTGATCTCCCCCACCCCCAGAGGAAATAGTCCCCTTGTTCTGATCTCCCCCACCCCCATAGGAAATAGGGCCCTTGTTCTGATCTCCCCCACCCCCAGAGGAAATAGTCCCCTTGTTCTGATCTCCCCCACCCCCAGAGGAAATAATCCCCTTGTTCTGATCTCCCCCACCCCCAGAGGAAATAATCCCCTTGTTCTGATCTCCCCCACCCCCAGAGGAAATAATCCCCTTGTTCTGATCTCCCCCACCCCCAGAGGAAATAATCCCCTTGTTCTGATCTCCCCCACCCCCAGAGGAAATAATCCCCTTGTTCTGATCTCCCCCACCCCCAGAGGAAATAATCCCCTTGTTCTGATCTCCCCCACCCCCAGAGGAAATAATCCCCTTGTTCTGATCTCCCCCACCCCCAGAGGAAATAATCCCCTTGTTCTGATCTCCCCCACCCCCAGAGGAAATAATCCCCTTGTTCTGATCTCCCCCACCCCCAGAGGAAATAATTCCCTTGTTCTGATCTCCCCCACCCCCAGAGGAAATAATCCCCTTGTTCTGATCTCCCCCACCCCCAGAGGAAATAATCCCCTTGTTCTGATCTCCCCCACCCCCAGAGGAAATAGTCCCCTTGTTCTGATCTCCCCCACCCCCAGAGGAAATAATCCCCTTGTTCTGATCTCCCCCACCCCCAGAGGAAATAGTCCCCTTGTTCTGATCTCCCCCACCCCCAGAGGAAGTAATCCCCTTGTTCTGATCTCCCCCACCCCCAGAGGAAGTAATCCCCTTGTTCTGATCTCCCCCACCCCCAGAGGAAGTAATCCCCTTGTTCTGATCTCCCCCACCCCCAGAGGAAATAGTCCCCTTGTTCTGATCTCCCCCACCCCCAGAGGAAATAGTCCCCTTGTTCTGATCTCCCCCACCCCCAGAGGAAATAGTCCCCTTGTTCTGATCTCCCCCACCCCCAGAGGAAATAGTCCCCTTGTTCTGATCTCCCCCACCCCCAGAGGAAATAGTCCCCTTGTTCTGATCTCCCCCACCCCCAGAGGAAATAATCCCCTTGTTCTGAACTCCCCCACCCCCAGAGGACATAGTCCCCTTGTTCTGATCTCCCCCACCCCCATAGGAAATAGGGCCCTTGTTCTGATCTCCCCCACCCCCAGAGGAAATAGTCCCCTTGTTCTGATCTCCCCCACCCCCAGAGGAAGTAATCCCCTTGTTCTGATCTCCCCCACCCCCAGAGGAAATAGTCCCCTTGTTCTGATCTCCCCCACCCCCAGAGGAAGTAATCCCCTTGTTCTGATCTCCCCCACCCCCAGAGGAAATAGTCCCCTTGTTCTGATCTCCCCCACCCCCAGAGGAAGTAATCCCCTTGTTCTGATCTCCCCCACCCCCAGAGGAAGTAATCCCCTTGTTCTGATCTCCCCCACCCCCAGAGGAAATAGTCCCCTTGTTCTGATCTCCCCCACCCCCAGAGGAAGTAATCCCCTTGTTCTGATCTCCCCCACCCCCAGAGGAAGTAATCCCCTTGTTCTGATCTCCCCCACCCCCAGAGGAAGTAATCCCCTTGTTCTGATCTCCCCCACCCCCAGAGGAAATAGTCCCCTTGTTCTGATCTCCCCCACCCCCAGAGGAAGTAATCCCCTTGTTCTGATCTCCCCCACCCCCAGAGGAAGTAATCCCCTTGTTCTGATCTCCCCCACCACCAGAGGAAATAGTCCCCTTGTTCTGATCTCCCCCACCCCCAGAGGAAATAGTCCCCTTGTTCTGATCTCCCCCACCCCCAGAGGAAGTAATCCCCTTGTTCTGATCTCCCCCACCCCCAGAGGAAGTAATCCCCTTGTTCTGATCTCCCCCACCCCCAGAGGAAGTAATCCCCTTGTTCTGATCTCCCCCACCCCCAGAGGAAGTAATCCCCTTGTTCTGATCTCCCCCACCCCCAGAGGAAGTAATCCCCTTGTTCTGATCTCCCCCACCCCCAGAGGAAGTAATCCCCTTGTTCTGATCTCCCCCACCCCCAGAGGAAGTAATCCCCTTGTTCTGATCTCCCCCACCCCCAGAGGAAGTAATCCCCTTGTTCTGATCTCCCCCACCCCCAGAGGAAGTAATCCCCTTGTTCTGATCTCCCCCACCCCCAGAGGAAGTAATCCCCTTGTTCTGATCTCCCCCACCCCCAGAGGAAGTAATCCCCTTGTTCTGATCTCCCCCACCCCCAGAGGAAGTAATCCCCTTGTTCTGATCTCCCCCACCCCCAGAGGAAGTAATCCCCTTGTTCTGATCTCCCCCACCCCCAGAGGAAGTAATCCCCTTGTTCTGATCTCCCCCACCCCCAGAGGAAGTAATCCCCTTGTTCTGATCTCCCCCACCCCCAGAGGAAGTAATCCCCTTGTTCTGATCTCCCCCACCCCCAGAGGAAATAGTCCCCTTGTTCTGATCTCCCCCACCCCCAGAGGAAGTAATCCCCTTGTTCTGATCTCCCCCACCCCCAGAGGAAGTAATCCCCTTGTTCTGATCTCCCCCACCCCCAGAGGAAATAGTCCCCTTGTTCTGATCTCCCCCACCCCCAGAGGAAGTAATCCCCTTGTTCTGATCTCCCCCACCCCCAGAGGACATAGTCCCCTTGTTCTGATCTCCCCCACCCCCAGAGGAAGTAATCCCCTTGTTCTGATCTCCCCCACCACCAGAGGAAATTGTCCCCTTGTTCTGATCTCCCCCACCCCCAGAGGACATAGTCCCCTTGTGCTGATCTCCCCCACCCCCAGAGGAAGTAATCCCCTTGTTCTGATCTCCCCCACCCCCAGAGGAAATAATCCCCTTGTTCTGATCTCCCCCACCACCAGAGGAAATAGTCCCCTTGTTCTGATCTCCCCCACCCCCAGAGGACATAGTCCCCTTGTTCTGATCTCCCCCACCCCCAGAGGAAGTAATCCCCTTGTTCTGATCTCCCCCACCCCCAGAGGAAGTAATCCCCTTGTTCTGATCTCCCCCACCCCCAGAGGAAGTAATCCCCTTGTTCTGATCTCCCCCACCCCCAGAGGAAGTAATCCCCTTGTTCTATCTCCCCCACCCCCAGAGGAAATAGTCCCCTTGTTCTGATCTCCCCCACCCCCAGAGGACATAGTCCCCTTGTTCTGATCTCCCCCACCCCCAGAGGACATAGTCCCCTTGTTCTGATCTCCCCCACCCCCAGAGGAAGTAATCCCCTTGTTCTGATCTCCCCCACCCCCAGAGGAAGTAATCCCCTTGTTCTGATCTCCCCCACCCCCAGAGGAAGTAATCCCCTTGTTCTATCTCCCCCACCCCCAGAGGAAATAGTCCCCTTGTTCTGATCTCCCCCACCCCCAGAGGAAGTAATCCCCTTGTTCTATCTCCCCCACCACCAGAGGAAATAGTCCCCTTGTTCTGATCTCCCCCACCCCCAGAGGACATAGTCCCCTTGTTCTGATCTCCCCCACCCCCAGAGGAAGTAATCCCCTTGTTCTGATCTCCCCCACCCCCAGAGGAAATAATCCCCTTGTTCTGATCTCCCCCACCCCCAGAGGAAATAATCCCCTTGTTCTGATCTCCCCCACCCCCAGAGGAAATAATCCCCTTGTTCTGATCTCCCCCACCCCCAGAGGAAGTAATCCCCTTGTTCTGATCTCCCCCACCCCCAGAGGAAGTAATCCCCTTGTTCTGATCTCCCCCACCCCCAGAGGAAGTAATCCCCTTGTTCTGATCTCCCCCACCCCCAGAGGAAGTAATCCCCTTGTTCTATCTCCCCCACCCCCAGAGGAAATAGTCCCCTTGTTCTGATCTCCCCCACCCCCAGAGGAAGTAATCCCCTTGTTCTATCTCCCCCACCACCAGAGGAAATAGTCCCCTTGTTCTGATCTCCCCCACCCCCAGAGGACATAGTCCCCTTGTTCTGATCTCCCCCACCCCCAGAGGAAGTAATCCCCTTGTTCTGATCTCCCCCACCCCCAGAGGAAATAATCCCCTTGTTCTGATCTCCCCCACCCCCAGAGGAAATAATCCCCTTGTTCTGATCTCCCCCACCCCCAGAGGAAATAATCCCCTTGTTCTGATCTCCCCCACCCCCAGAGGACATAGTCCCCTTGTTCTGATCTCCCCCACCCCCAGAGGAAGTAATCCCCTTGTTCTGATCTCCCCCACCCCCAGAGGAAATAGTCCCCTTGTTCTGATCTCCCCCACCCCCAGAGGAAATAATCCCCTTGTTCTGATCTCCCCCACCCCCAGAGGACATAGTCCCCTTGTTCTGATCTCCCCCACCCCCAGAGGAAGTAATCCCCTTGTTCTGATCTCCCCCACCCCCAGAGGAAATAATCCCCTTGTTCTGATCTCCCCCACCCCCAGAGGAAATAATCCCCTTGTTCTGATCTCCCCCACCCCCAGAGGAAATAATCCCCTTGTTCTGATCTCCCCCACCCCCAGAGGACATAGTCCCCTTGTTCTGATCTCCCCCACCCCCAGAGGAAGTAATCCCCTTGTTCTGATCTCCCCCACCCCCAGAGGAAATAGTCCCCTTGTTCTGATCTCCCCCACCCCCAGAGGAAATAATCCCCTTGTTCTGATCTCCCCCACCCCCAGAGGACATAGTCCCCTTGTTCTGATCTCCCCCACCCCCAGAGGAAATAGTCCCCTTGTTCTGATCTCCCCCACCCCCAGAGGACATAGTCCCCTTGTTCTGATCTCCCCCACCCCCAGAGGAAATAGTCCCCTTGTTCTGATCTCCCCCACCCCCAGAGGAAGTAATCCCCTTGTTCTGATCTCCCCCACCCCCAGAGGAAATAGTCCCCTTGTTCTGATCTCCCCCACCCCCAGAGGAAATAGTCCCCTTGTTCTGATCTCCCCCACCCCCAGAGGAAATAATCCCCTTGTTCTGATCTCCCCCACCCCCAGAGGACATAGTCCCCTTGTTCTATCTCCCCCACCCCCAGAGGAAATAGTCCCCTTGTTCTGATCTCCCCCACCCCCAGAGGAAATAGTCCCCTTGTTCTGATCTCCCCCACCCCCAGAGGAAATAGTCCCCTTGTTCTGATCTCCCCCACCCCCAGAGGAAATAGTCCCCTTGTTTTGATCTCCCCCACCCCCAGAGGAAATAGTCCCCTTGTTCTGATCTCCCCCACCCCCAGAGGAAATAATCCCCTTGTTCTGAACTCCCCCACCCCCAGAGGAAGTAATCCCCTTGTTCTGATCTCCCCCACCCCCAGAGGAAATAATCCCCTTGTTCTATCTCCCCCACCCCCAGAGGAAATAGTCCCCTTGTTCTGATCTCCCCCACCCCCAGAGGAAATAGTCCCCTTGTTCTGATCTCCCCCACCCCCAGAGGAAATAATCCCCTTGTTCTGATCTCCCCCACCCCCAGAGGAAATAGTCCCCTTGTTCTGATCTCCCCCACCCCCAGAGGAAGTAATCCCCTTGTTCTGATCTCCCCCACCCCCAGAGGAAATAGTCCCCTTGTTCTGATCTCCCCCACCCCCAGAGGAAATAGTCCCCTTGTTCTGATCTCCCCCACCCCCAGAGGAAATAGTCCCCTTGTTCTGATCTCCCCCACCCCCAGAGGAAATAGTCCCCTTGTTCTGATCTCCCCCACCCCCAGAGGAAATAGTCCCCTTGTTCTGATCTCCCCCACCCCCAGAGGAAATAGTCCCCTTGTTCTGATCTCCCCCACCCCCAGAGGAAATAGTCCCCTTGTTCTGATCTCCCCCACCCCCAGAGGAAGTAATCCCCTTGTTCTGAACTCCCCCACCCCCAGAGGAAATAATCCCCTTGTTCTGAACTCCCCCACCCCCAGAGGAAATAGTCCCCTTGTTCTGATCTCCCCCACCCCCAGAGGAAATAATCCCCTTGTTCTGAACTCCCCCACCCCCAGAGGAAGTAATCCCCTTGTTCTGATCTCCCCCACCCCCAGAGGAAGTAATCCCCTTGTTCTGATCTCCCCCACCCCCAGAGGAAGTAATCCCCTTGTTCTGATCTCCCCCACCCCCAGAGGAAATAGTCCCCTTGTTCTGATCTCCCCCACCCCCAGAGGAAGTAATCCCCTTGTTCTGATCTCCCCCACCCACAGAGGAAGTAATCCCCTTGTTCTGATCTCCCCCACCCCCAGAGGAAATAGTCCCCTTGTTCTGATCTCCCCCACCCCCAGAGGAAGTAATCCCCTTGTTCTGATCTCCCCCACCCACAGAGGAAGTAATCCCCTTGTTCTGATCTCCCCCACCCCCAGAGGAAGTAATCCCCTTGTTCTGATCTCCCCCACCCCCAGAGGAAATAGTCCCCTTGTTCTGATCTCCCCCACCCCCAGAGGACATAGTCCCCTTGTTCTATCTCCCCCACCCCCAGAGGACATAGTCCCCTTGTTCTGATCTCCCCCACCCCCAGAGGAAATAGTCCCCTTGTTCTGATCTCCCCCACCCCCAGAGGAAATAGTCCCCTTGTTCTGATCTCCCCCACCCCCAGAGGAAATAGCTCCCCTTGTTCTGATCTCCCCCACCCCCAGAGGAAATAATCCCCTTGTTCTGATCTCCCCCACCCCCAGAGGAAATAATCCCCTTGTTCTGATCTCCCCCACCCCCAGAGGAAATAGTCCCCTTGTTCTGATCTCCCCCACCCCCAGAGGAAATAGTCCCCTTGTTCTGATCTCCCCCACCCCCAGAGGAAATAGCTCCCCTTGTTCTGATCTCCCCCACCCCCAGAGGAAATAGTCCCCTTGTTCTGATCTCCCCCACCCCCAGATTAAATAGCTCCCACGCTGCAGAGAAACAAAATGGGGGTTTGGCCAGACAGTGGGAGCCAGGGTCTGGGATCCCTGTCTGCTCAGGAAGATGTAATTCCTTTACTAATTAACATGCAGAGATCTCTGGAGCAGGAAGTCTATTCTGGTGCTCATCACTCATATGGTGTTGAGCGCGAAAAGCAAATAATAGAATCATAGAAATTTACAGCACAGATGGGGGCCATTCAGCCCATCACGTCCACACTGGCTGACGAAGTAGCATCATCCTATCTTCCAGCTCTTGGTCTGTATCCTAGTAGGTTATGGTCCTTCAAGCGAATATCCAAGTACCGATTCAATCTTATAAGCTTTTCTGCCTCTACCACCCTTTCAGGTAGTCAGTTCCAGATCTTCACCATCCTCTTGGTGAAAAAAAGTTCCTCTCGAATCCCCTCTAAACCTCCTGCCTCTTACCCTAAATTTATGCCACCTTGACATGGACACTTCAACCAAGGGGAATCGAGCCTTCCTCTCCACTCTATCTAGACCCCTCATAATGTTATATGCTTCAATTAGGTCTCCCCTCAGCCTCCAACCCTAGCCTATCCAATCTTACTTCATAACTAAAAGGTCCAGTCAGACAACATCCTTGTAAACCTCCTCTGCACCCTCTCAAGTGAAATCACATCTTTCCTATAGTGCAGTGACCTGAACTGCATGCCGTGGACTAGACTTTGTTTGGTGGTGGCCCTGACTGTGGGACTGAAAGCCAGACATAACCCTACCTCGGCTGCTTGGGATGCCCAGCCAGATTCTATGACAATCTAGCAGCTAATGAGCTGCCGTCGGTGCTCTGGCTGAAGAAGGTGAGTTTGGGGCGGAGAGGTGGGGGGAGGGTGGAAGGGGAATCAACTCGGAATTCCCCTCCCCTGAGATCACCATCTCGGCTGGAAAGCACGTGCACATTTTGGCGATGACAGGGTCGGATTGGCTGGGATCTTCCCATTCCTCCAATGCCTCCTCGCGTCATATTTGAAAGACCACCCTGTAGTGACTGTCTGGGAGCTACTTGTGTACATGTGGGTGAGGAGGGGATTGCCCCCCCCCTCCTCGTACCACAGTAAGAGTTGGCACTTTCGGAAGAGGAGGAGAGGAAATGGGGAGGATTCAATTGGAAAGTGTCAAAAAGATTTACAAGGCTGATACCAGAAGTGAGAGGTTATACCTATGGGGAAAAATTGAACAAGCTGGACTCGTTTCACGAGAAAAGAGAAGGCTGAGTGTTGACCTGATTAGAGGTGTTTAAGATTTTGGAAGAGTTTGATAGCGTAGACACAGAGAAGATGTTTCCATTTGTGGGCAGACCAAAGTTAGAGGTTATATATAAATATAAGATAATTACTAATAAATCCAGTAGGAGATTCAGGAAAAACCTCTTTACCCAGAGAGTGGTGAGAATGTGGAACTCACTACCACAGGGAGTGGTTTAGGTGATTAGCACTGGTTTGTACATTGTTGTTACATGTGGCTGTGGAACCCCCAACTTAAACAATCACTTCCACTCACCACCGACGCACGGTGGCAGCAGTGTGTACCATCTACAAAATGCACTGCAGCAACACACCAAGGTTCCTTTGACCGCACCTTCCAAACCCGCGACCTCTACCAACTAGAAGAACAAGGGCAACAAATACATGGAAACACTACCACCTGCAAGTTCCCCTCCAAGTCACACACCATCCTGACTTGGAACTATATCGTCATTCCTTCACTGTTGCTGGGTCAAAATCCTGGAACTCCATTCCGAACAGCACTGTGGGTGTTCCTACCCCACATGGACTGCAGTGGTTCAAGATGACAGCTCACTACCACCTTCTCAAGGGTGATTAGAAATGGGCAATAAATGTTGGCCTAGCCAGCAACGCACACATCCCATGAAACAATTAAAAAAAAGGATGCTACCTTCCATGACAGCGCTTCTGATATGACCTCCTTTTTCCTCAACCGAGGATTCCCCCCCACTGTGGTTGACAGGGCCCTCAACTGTGTCCGACCCATTCCCCGCACCTCTACCCTCACCCCTTCCCCTCCCTCCCAGAACCACGACAGGGTTCCCCTTGTCCTCACTTTCCACCCCATATCCAAAGGCTCATCCTCCGCCATTTCTGCCACCTCCAGCGTGATGCCACTACCAAACGCATCTTCCCCTCCCTTCCCCTGTCAGCATTCCGAAGGGATCATTCCCTCCGCGACAATCTGGTCCACTCCTCCATTACCCCCAACACCTCGTCCCCTTCCCATGGCACCTTCCCCTGCAATCGCAGGAGGTGTAATACCTGCCCATTTACCTCCTCTCTCCTCACTATCCCAGGCTCCAAACACTCCTTTCAGGTGAAGCAGCGATTTACTTGTACTTCTTTCAATGTAGTATACTGTATTCGCTGCTCACAGTGTGGTCTCCTCTACATTGGGGAGACCAAGCGCAGACTGGGTGACCGCTTTGCGGAACACCTCCACTCAATCCGAAAGCATGACCCTGAGCTTCCGGTTGCTTGCCATTTCAACACTGCCCCCTGCTCTCATGCTCACATCTCTGTCCTGGGATTGCTGCAGTGTTTCAGTGAACATCAACGCAAGCTCAAGGAACAGCATCTCATTTACCGATTAGGCACACTACAGCCTGCCGGACTGAACATTGAGTTCAATAATTTCAGAGCATGACGGGCCCCCTGTTATACTTTTATTTTTAGTTATTTTTTCTTTTTTCTTTTTTATATATTTATTTATTTATTTTTGGCATTTTTTTTGTGTTTATTTTATTTTATCTTAATTTGTTCAGTTTGCTTACCCACTGTTTTTTCATGTTTGTACTTGTGGCTGTTCAGCTTTCAGTCCATTAACACCCTATCTGTACTAATGCTTTGTCTTTCAACACACCATTAACATATTGTTTGCCTTTGCTCCACAACCTTCTGGTCAGCTATTCTGTGACCTTGTCCTATCTACACCTTCTCCTTTGTTATCTCTTGCCCCACCCCCACTTTACTTGCTTATAACCTTTCACATTTCTAATATTTGCGTCGGGCCGAAGGGCCTGTTTCTGTGCTTGTATATCTCTATGACTCTATGACTAACAGTTTAGTGATAACAGAAGGAGGCTTGTGTGGAGCATAAACACCAACATGAACCAGTTGGGCCAAATGGCCTCTTCCTGTGCTGTAAATTCTATGTAGAACACTTGGATTCCACCTTGAAGTCCCCGTCCCAAGCCCAATACAATGGGAAGGGACAAGTGTTGTGGAACAGCGGCAGGAACCCAGACACATCACTTTCACACCACTGTCTGCCAGCAGGCGACACTCCTACAGACTCCTTATCACAGGAAAAAAACAGGCCTACTGCTGACAGATCTATCATAAATTACTAGATAAACAAGTTAGCCAGCTAATTTACTCTAAGTAATGTTGCCAACCCTCCAGGAATTTTTTTTTAATTCTTTCATGGGATGTGGGAGTCACTGACAAGGCCAGCATTTATTGCCCCTCCCTAATTGCCCTTGAGAAGGTTGCGGTGAGCTGCCTTCTTGAACTGCTGCAGTCCATGTGGTGTAGGTACACCCACAGCGTGGTTAGAAAGGGAGTTCCAGGATTTTGATTGATTGATTTGATCTGCTGTGAGAAATTACCCAGTGAGAAAGATCATAAATTATACATTGTTTGCATTTTCTTTGTGAACTTTAATTTATAATTTGTCAAAATTATGGGAGATAGGGAAATTGGCTGTTTGACTGAGAGTCATCTAATTGAGCCTGTTCACTTGACACTTGTTGTCGGAGGACGCGGGGTTGCAGCAATTGAGGTATTGGGCAGCAATGGCGGGACTGTGGGGGAGGGTGCAGGAAGGTTGAAGGTCAGAGGTCATGTGATGAAACCTCCAGGAATACATCCAACTGGAGTTAGCAACCCAAAACCTTAATAGAGTCTGGCTGGGAAATCGTCAGAGAGAGGTTGGGTCATGGAGGGAGGCAAGACTGCCAAATGGGATGCAAGCAGTAATAAATAAAACAGTTCCTCACAACACTGTGTTACGGTCAGGGGAACGGTGATAGAGATGATCTGCAAGCAGTGTGACTACACTTAAAAAGCAACCTGTCAGCTTGGCTCAGTTGGGCATACTCTCACCACCAAATCAGAAGGTGATGGGGTTCAAGACCCCCAAGAGCACTTAAACCCATAATCTTGAAAGATGGTGTGTTACTGAGAGAATACTACATTGTCAGAGGTGTTTTCCCTGAGATGCAAGATTAAACTAAGGCCCAATCTGCCCGTTCAGGTGAGCATGATAGATATTCTGACACTATTTAAAGAATGGAGCGCTTCCTTGGTGCCCTGGCCAACATTCCTCCCTTGATCAATGTTAGCTGCTCTCAGTGCTGAGTGTAGGAAATTACTGTGTACAAATTTGTTGCTGCATTTATTCATTGGTCAACTGCAAGTCTCAGGCCCACACAATCTGAACTGATGAACTTACACTTTTCTTGTAAACAAAACGGAGTGACCCTTCCTTTCCTGCCAATACACATAGAACTACAAGAACTCTGAGCTAATTTGCATGTCTGGACAAGTCTTGGAGAAGTCATTAAAATACAAATGACCTTTCTGGACACATACCTGAGAAACTATTAAAATGCAAACCTTTGCTCTGACAATGGTTGCTTCTCTCCAACTGATTGGGTTAATAAGACTGTCACAGACTTTTGGACTCCAAATTCAAATTCCAAAGAATGGGTGTAAAAAACCCTATTTCATCAAGCTGAGATGAGGTTGAATGACACCCGAACTCCATTGTCTAACAATGGCCTCACCATCAGAAACCATTCATGAATTCAATGGAAGCGTAAATCTGGTCACATGAAAGAAACTATGTTTCTGATAAGGAGTTTTTTAAAAGATATATTCTGTGCACACAAAGACAGAGATGATCCATCTATGCCATCGAGCAGAAAGGACCCTGCCTAACATTACCAGTTTTGAATTACATGTAGGCAGTGACTGGATTTGGCCTTGAACTCCCTACCTGAGAAATCATACCAGGACTTTGCCATTGACCTTTGGCTGGATTACAACTGGAGCAGTCTGCAACAGCGCATACCTCTTCCTGAACCTCCAAAGTCTTTCTTCAGTGAAGAAGGGAAAAGATTACAGGCCTGCATCGTTTTACCCTGGGGAAAAGCAAATTTAACAGAGAACTCTTTAAAATCATCAGACCTAAATGCATGTTATCTTTATAATCTCTATCTTTTCTTGAGTGTGTGCATTTATATCTGTATGAGTGTGAGAGTGGGTGTTGCGAATATTTCAGGTGTTGTATAATAAACATTTATCTTTCTTTTGAATTTACGAGAAAACCTGTCATTTGATAATTAAAATGCTTTCTTAAAAAAAACACGCTGCCTTCGCTCGGAAAAGGGGGAGCCGTGGTGAGTTGCTGAAGTGCATCTTGTAGATGGTACTCACTGTTGCCGCTGTGCGTTGGTGGTGGAGATTTACACAAGTGGCCAGGATACACACTGACTGCTGCACACTTTGCGCGAGTACATGGTTTACGGATCACAACCCATCTAAAGTGTTTTTGATCTTTAAATCTGGTGTCTCATTCCTCACACTCTCCAGCATGTTTTCTGCTCAGATAACCTGGAATATCTGAATCCTAACCACTCAGAGGCCATTCATTTACCTTCATGGAAAGAGAGAAAGCTAGGTGGACAGTCCAATCCCAAGAAAGCTGTCAGCACCAATGTCTGGACATTAAGTGAGGTTTGGATCAAAGACTAGAAACTCTTTAGATTCACCACGTGGGCCAGAAAGATTGATGAAGAGCAGAAAGACAGACTTGCATTTATATAGTGCCTTTCTCAGCCTCAGGATGCCTCAAAGTGCTTTACAGCCAATGAAATGCTTTAGAAGTGTTGTCACAAGCTCCCACAAATAGCAATGTGATTATCTGTTTTAAGTGATGATGATTAAGAGATAAATATTGTCCAGAACATCTGGGAGAGCCTCCCCTGCACTGCTTTGAAATAGTGGCCATGGGATCTTTCACATCCACCTGAGAAGGGGTCCCGATTTAACGTTTCATCCGAAAGACGGCACCTCTGACAGTGCAGCACTCCCTCAGTACTGGGACACAGTCTCCAATGGTGAGACTTAGTCTGTAAATGGCTTGTGCAGGCGATATTTACACATCTCCTCAGTAGTATTTAAGTTTCAGCTTCCCAGTGAAGCTACCTTCTCTCTGTCGAGTCTTGTTACTTGCCTTGATCAGCTGCCAGGCTCCATTTCGGTAAGAAGGAGGAGGTTTGGCCATTCCTCGATGACATTTGGCTGCCTTGCTGTAAACACTGGATTGTTGTTACATGGCCAGGACACAATCTGACTGCTGTACACTGTGTGCTAGTACATGGTCTATGGATCACAACCCATCTAAAGAGAAAGAATTGGCCTTGATGGAGAAGCTAGATAAACAACAAGAGCAAAAGAAATAGAATAGAATACATTTGCTGATGCTACAAAGATAGCATTGTAAGCTGTGTAGATGAAAGTGTAAAATTACAAAGAGATATAGATAGATTAAATGAATGAGCAGAAGTATGACAAATGGATTTCAATGTAAACAGATGTGAGATCATCCACTTTGGAACTAAAAAGGATAGAACAGGGTATTTTCTAAATGGTGCAAGGTAGGGGTCCAAAGAGACTTTGGACACAGGTACAGAGATCATTAAAAGGTCATAAACAGGTACAGAACATAATTAAAAATGTGAATGGAATGCTGGTCTTTATATCTAGAGGGCTAGAATGTAAGAGAGAAGGAGTGAGGCTTCAGCTCTATCACACCTGAGTTACTGGGAGCAGTTCTGGGTATCACACTTCAGGAAGTGTAGATTGACCAGAATGATTTCAGACTCCAAGGATTAAGCTAAGAGGCGAGATTAAACAGACAGCGATTTACTTGTACTTCTTTCAATGTAGAAAACTGCATTCAATGTGGTCTCCTCTACACTGGGGAGACCAAACGCAGACTGGGTGACCGCTTTGTGGAACCCCTCCGCTCTGTCCACAAGCAGGACCCCGAGCTTCCTGTCACCTGTCATTTTAATTCTCCTCCTTGCTCTGACCTCTCTGCCCTCAGCGTACTGAGACGGTCCAATGAAATTCAGCGCACGTTTGAGGAAGAGCGCCTCATCTTTCGACTGGGCACTTTACGGCCTTCCGGACTCATCATTGGAGTTCAACAATTTCAGAGCATAACCTCTGCCCTCATTTTGTTTTGACTTTCTTTGCTGTTTTTTTTTTCTCTCTTGTTTCTCTTTTATTTCTTTTTCTTTGCTTTCAGACAGCAGCCATTCAGGATCCTGCCATTCACACCTCCTCTAGACACATCTTTTGTTTCTTTACATGTCTCATTATCACTCCCTTTGTCCTTGCATCCTTCCACCTTTCACTTGCTTAAAACCTAATCCATTTCTAACTTTTACAGTTCCAATGAAGACTTGAAATTTTAACTCTATTTCTCTCTCCACAGATCCTGCCTGACCTGCTGAGTGTTTCTGATTTCCAGCATCTGTAGTAGTTTGCTTTTGTGTTGAACAAACTCGGGATGTAGTCCCTGAAATTTAGATGGTTAAAGAGTGATTTGATCGAAGTTTTCAAGATATTCGGGGGAACAGATCGGGCAGAGAGCGAGAAACTATTTCTGCTGGCTGGGGAGTTTAGAATTTGGGGGCAGAGTCTAAACATTCGAGCCAGAGATTTCAGGAGTGAAATTAGGAAACATTTCTCTGGTGGCCCGCACATGTGGGCCGCGCCTCACCATGTTGCCGCGCGCAGCAGCTCAAGATAATTCGCTGGTCGGGCCGCGCCAACAAATCCCGTAGTGGGGGTGGGCTCTGCGGCGTCAGCAATGGCGTCAGCTACCTCTGCTGCCAAACCTGCCGCTAAATTTGAAAATTCAAACCCTTATCCTCCCCGCCAAATACACCCCAAAAATATATATCCCCCCTTCCCCCCAATAGCACACATATAATAGTTGTCCCCTCCACTCCCCCGCCACAAAACATTTTTCACTTTCACAACTGTTCAAAGTGCAGAGGTCACCCCTTCCCCCCTCCCCTATATTATTATTGTTGATTGGATCCCGTAAACCTCCCCCCCCTTCCCTACTGCACTAAATGTCCTAGGTGCCCCTCCAACCCTCCCAATTCCCCACCTTTGTGGCACCAGCTTTCCCTGGATGGGAAAGTGAAGATGCGTGAGCACCAACCGCTGCACGGAAGATCCCGGGCAGCCGTTAAGATCGGTGACATTTTATTTAAATATATTCATGGGCTTAATTTAAATATTTAAACTCAGGCCCCTTTGCCCAGCAGCCAGGTGGGAGGGAGCTGCCACAGATTGGGCTTGGCACTCCAGGCGTGGGACTCTATGGCAAGCCGCTGCTGGTCCGATCTCCGGGACAGACTGCCACGGAGCCCGATGTCAGGACCTCAGCAAAACTCTGCCCAAAGGGTGATGGAACTCTCTTCTGATGAATGGTTAATTTTAAAACTGCTACGGATAGAATTCAGTTAAACAAAGGGGTCAAAGGGATATGGAGTTAGGCCACAGATCAGCTATGATCTTATTGAATAGTGAAACAGGCTCGAGAGGCTGAATGGTCTCCTCCTGTTCCCATGTTCCTGAGGAAACGATGGGGAGGAGGATCACATGGAGAATGAATACCAACAGGGACCTGTTGGGTAGAATGGCCTGTTCATGTGATGCAAATTTTACTCTATTCGTAGAACACCTTTCTTGACCTCAGGACCAAGCAAAGCACTTGACAGCAGTGAAGTATTTTAGAATGTAGGAGATATGATCGCCAAATTGCACGTGCACAGCAAGCTCCCACAAACAGCAATGAGATAATGACCAGATAAGGGTTGATTTTAGTGAAGCTAATGAAGGGATTAAATAATGGTCAGGACACCAGGGAGAATTCGTAGAGTCAAAGATTCATAACGGCACATTCAGCCCATCGAGTCCATGCCAGCTCTCTGTATGTCACCTGTACAAACACTCCCCGAGCAGGTACAGCACGGGGTTAGATACAGAGTAAAACTCCCTCTACACTCTCCCCAGCAAACACTCCCAGGGCAAGCACAGCAATGGGTTAGATAGGGGCTGCTCCTCAAACTCTGGCTGCACTTCAGTCCCACGCTCCTGATCTTTTGGGCACCTGGTGCAGAGGGGTGTGGGCCGGGAGGAGGATCTCCTCGTCGGTCTGCTCCTGGGCCTGGCAAGGTGGCAATTCACACGTCCAGGCTGCGGGCCGTTGGGGGGTCCGTCCTCCCCGATTGCCTGCCCCTCTTCCGCGGTTACGTTCGCGCCCGGGTGTCCCTGGAGAAGGAGCATGCGGTGTCCGCCGGTACGCTTGAGGCCTTCCGCGACCGGTGGCACCGCAGGGACTGGAGTGCATTGTCAATGCCGAGAATGGGATTTTAATTTGAGTTTTTGTTTATTTCCGGTTTTAATAAAGTTATTTTAAAAATATAAGTATGTTTATAAAGGAGGCCTGAGGAATAAAGGCCCCCTCGACATAGAATATAAAACAAAAATGGGGTTAGATGCAGAGTAAAGCTCCCTTTACACTGTCCCCATCAACACTCCCTCACTTGCCAAACTCCCTACTTCACACTCTGTGCTCTGAGGAGGAATGTGCAGGGCGACAGGGAGAAGGTGGGAGAATGGCATTTGGTGAATTGCTCATTCGGAGACCCTGTGCAGAGATAATGGGCCAAATGGCCTCCCGAATTGCAACAATTCTGTGATTCTGTGACCACCAACTGCAAGTTCCCCTGCAAGTCACACACCATCCTGACTTGGAACTACATTGCTGTTCCTTCACTGTTGCTCAAACTCCCTTCCTAATAACACTGTGGGTGTACCTACACACATGAACTGAAGCATTTGAAGAAGACGGCTCACCACCACCTTCTCAAGGGCAATTAGGGATGGGCAATAAATGCTGACCTAGCCAGTGATGCCCACATCCTGTCAAAGCATAAAAAAGACACAGCAGGTACAGCACAGGTTAGATACAGAGTAAAGCTCCCTCCACACTGTCCCATCAAACACTCCCAGGACAGGTACAGCACTGGGATTGGCTGGGCAATTTGGAGCACTTCCTGCCAGCAATCAGGGGGAGCAGCTGCACCTGTGTTGCAGCAATTGCAGAGTGGAGAGTGGAGACTGCAGCAACTGGGGAGAGGAGAGTGGAATAACTGCAAAGAGGTGACTATCGAGTGGAGACAGCTGCATTTACTGAGGAACTGTTGCACTTTTTCAACGATTAAGAAGACCTGCAAGTCATTTTGGAGAGGTGGGTGTTGGAGCACCAGAGAACTTTTGGTTGTTTGGACTGTTGGGGGAGGGACGAGGCCCCGGAAGATCCAGGGGTGGGGCTGCCAAATTCTATAGGGAGCCCTTGTATTTGGTCTTGTGTTTATCTGCCATCCTGCACAGAAGGGGCTCCCTCAACCCCCAACTGTGTGGCTCGGGACGGCTGGAGCTGCCCGGCTGAAGACTAACTTAATACAACAACAGAAAAGGGAGAGAACCGGGTGGCTCTAGCCGACCCGGGCGAAGAGCCCTCCCCTAACTGGAAGATTGAACTGTAGACTCTGCAGGAAGGTGCTCTAACCACCAAGTGAACTGTAACATCCTCGCAGCTGTTCTCTCTCTTCCATCACTCGGCCACCTATCCTCTCCTCTCCTTGTCGTTTTCAACCCTATCCTCCTCTACTCCCATCCCCACCTCCCCCATCATATTGTTTGTGTTTAAGAAAACTGTCATGTGCTTTGTTTCTTGGGGGTGGGCGTAGCTCTGCGACCCCATGGCAAGCCCCTCTTCGCCGGTGGCGGGGCCTTCCCGTTCATATGCTGCTGCGGCTGCTGCAGCTGCACCTGTTGCCCCGTCACCATTTGCTTTATTAACATCGAAGCATGGGGTCAAGAGCTATGTCCACCCGAACATGACTATAGAGGCATGCGTGAAAGCAATGGCCGAGGTTGTCGGCCCTTCGGCCATTGTTGCAGCCTCTAAAATGTACGGGAAGGCAGTGTTGTTCCTGAGGACCGAGCGGGTGGTGTCCCTGGCTCTGAGCAAGGGGCTCACCGTGGGCGGGACCTTTCTGCCAGTGGACCCCCTGGAGGCCACTGCGCAAAGGCTCATTCTATCCAATGTCCCGCCCTTCATTCCTGGTGAGCTCCTCTTTCCCCACCTGCACCATCTGGGGGAGGTAAAGACGGGGCTCACCCCAGTCACGCTCGGTCTTCGGGAGAACAGCCTCCGACACGTGTACTCCTTCCGCCGCCAGTTATTCATGCAGCTGGCGCGGGAGGAGGTGACAGAGGGCCACTTTTATGTAGAATTCCAGGGGACGGCCTACCGCGTCTTCTGGACCTTGGACGGGGTGCGGTGCCATGTCTGTAAGGGGGTGGGGCATGTTCGTAAGAACTGCCCCAACCTCCCGGCTGCCAACTCCAACTCGGCGGCCCAGGGTGGCGACGCTGCACCTCCTCCCACCCCCCCTACACCACCACCAGATACCATTCAGTCGGTACCGGAGGCTGTGGTTTTCACGGCCTCCGGCAGGGAGGCGGGTGACCGTCCAAGTGGAAGGAAGGCGCGGAGGAGAAATAAACATCGAGAGGCGCATCCCCTGGACACCGTGACACTACCCGAGTCTGAGCTCAGCCCAAGGCCCGATCTCGGAAGTCAACTTGCCCCAGGGCTGGGCTCAGGCCCAGGGTGAATTAAAAAAAAAGGAGAGTGTGGAGGTGGAGGCCTCTGATGATATGGAGGTCTCTGAGCCTCCGCACATAACTGGGAAAAAGAGGAGAAGGCACCCCTCCACAGAGGTAACAAGGGGCCCTGAGGCGCAGGGCCCATCTGTTGGAGGGGAGCTGTCTCCTGTTTCGGGTCCCCAGGTTTCCCCTACCGCCACCACCAAGGCTAAAAAGTCCGGGCAGGAGCACTCTATTCCTCAGGATGGAGGGGAGGGGAAGGCCCCAGTACTTGAGGCCCCTCCTGAAGGAGTAAGTGGGGCCCTGCTTGTGGTGGAGGAGCCTGGGGACGCCGCCCATTCTGCCACTGCTACTGGGTCGGGTGCCCTGAATGAAGGGGAGGGCGAGGCCCCAGAGGGTCGGGCCTCCCAGCCAGAGTCCACCACCAACCAGGAGACACCCGACCCAGTTATAACTGAGAATGCTGCCCCATCTGCTGGGCCTGTGGGTGCTGGCGGAGCGGGAGATAGCCTCCTCCCTCCGCCTCCAGTCTCTGCTCCGGCTGGTTTCCCGGAGTCCGGAACTTCTGTCTCCCCTGGACCACTCATTGCCCTGGGGACGGAGGTGGAGGGGGGTCCTGAACCGCTGGTGCCTACAGGCTCCAGTTTCACAATAGAACCCAGAGAGGACTCCTCCGCCATCGATCCTGGGGGTGGGATCGTGACGGAGGCAGGACCAGCTGGCGCAGCCGGGACGTCCGCCCTACAGTGTGTGGTGGATGTGTCGGCCGCTGGCGGTGATGACCCGGAGGAGGATGGGGATTTGGTGCGGGGCACAGAGGATGATCTTGATTCCATCGCCAGTGAGGTGGTGGAGTCCCTCGTGCCTCCCACCGAATCTCCTCTCATCCCCACGGCGGAACTCCGGGATTTCCACGCGGCTTGCAGGGGTTGCCGCAATAAAGTTCAGCTGGCCCTCGACCGTTGGTCGAATCTGGCGCCGATCATACAGTCCGTCCGTGCCGCCCTTAAGATAGCGGGCAAGCGCGCGGACGTGAAACTGGTTGAGAGGCGCCGTTTTAATGTGTTCCTCAATGGGTTGCTGGGGGAGTGGAGGGCCAGGTGCACTTCCACTCCCTCCTCACAGTGAGGTGTTTGTGACGGGTTTTAAGTACCTTTGACATGAAGCTAACCATAGCCAGCCTCAACATCAACGGCAGCAGAGGGGCTCACCGCAGATTTCACAATCTCTCAGTCCTCAGGGAAGGGAGATACGCGGTGAGCTTTCTGCAGGAAACCCACACCGTTCCGGGAGACGAAGCCACCTGGCTCCAGGAGTGGCAGGGTGGGGTCTACATGAGTCACCTCACCCCTATTTCTAGTGGGGTGGCTATCTTGTTGGCCCCGACTTTTCAGCCAGAGATCTTGGGGGTCAAGGAGCTAGTGCCGGGCCGCTTGCTCCACCTCGCCGTTCGCCTGGGTAGCGTGCCGCTCCACTTTGTGAACGTGTACGCGCCCAGGCCCGGCGCGTTGCAAGCGCGCTTCTTTGAAGAAGTGTCCGCTCTCTTGAGCTCCATCGATAGCGGCGAGTGCATCATCCTCGGGGGGGATTTTGACTGCACCCTCGAGGTGGGGGATCGCTCCGGTCCCCAGCACGGCCAAGCGTCGGTGGAAAAGTTGAGGGGACTGATCAGCTCCCTTAACTTGGTGGACGTCTGGCGGAATCTCCATCCCGACTCCAGCGCCTTCACGTGGAGGTCTGGAGGAGGGGGGTCGCGAATCGACCGCCTCTACATTTCGCAGGCGTACGTCTCCCGCGTCTCGGCGGCCTCCATGCGGCTGGTGCCGTGCTCGGACCACCACCTGGTGTGGGCGGAGTTCACTCCGCTCCGCACGCGGGCGGGGTCCGCATACTGGCACTTTAACAACCGGCTGCTGGAGGACGTGCGATTTCGGGACTCGTTCTGTCGATTCTGGGCTGACTGGAGAAGGAAGCAGGGGGGCTTCCCCTCCTTGAGGCTATGGTGGGATGTGGGCAAGACTCACATCCGCGTCTTCTGTCAGGAGTACGCGAAGGGGTCGACCAAGAGGCGGGAAGCCGAGATCGGGCGCCTTGAGAGGGAGGTGCTCGACTTGGAGTCCCGCCTCGGTCATGCCGTCGTGGACCCGGCCCTGTGGCAGGCGTACAAAGAGAAGAAGGGCGCGCTGAGGGACCTGCAGCTCATAGGGTCCCGAGGTGCGTACGTGAGGTCACGGATCCAGATCCTGGAAGATTTGGACTGCGCCTCACCCTTCTTCTACTCACTGGAAAAATGGCGGGGGTTCCGTAAGCAGCTCATCGAGCTGCTGGCCGACGATGGACCCTCCATCACGGATCCGGGAGGAATGGGCCTCCTGGTCCGTACTTATTACAGTGCGTTGTTCTCTCCGGATCCGTCCAGCGAGGATGCGCGCAGAGTTTTGTGGGAGGACCTGCCGCAGGTCAGCCCGGAGGGCGCCGAAGGATTGGCGGCTCCGCTCACGTTGGCGGAGCTGACTGGCTCCCTCCACCAGCTGTCAAGGGGCAAATCCCCAGGGCTGGATGGGTTGACCGTGGAGTTCCTCAGGGCGTTCTGGGACGTCCTGGCGGACGATTACCCGCGGGTCCTGGGGGAAAGCCTGGCGACCGGGGAGATGCCCCTCTCGTGGCGCAGGGCGGTCATCGTCCTGCTGCCAAAGAGGGGCGATCTCCGCCTGCTTAAAAACTGGCGTCCGGTCTCCCTCCTCAGCACGGATTATAAGATCTTTGCCCGGGCTATGTCTACCCGCCTGGGCTCCATGCTGGCCCACATGATCCACCCCGACCAGTCCTACACGGTCCCGGGCCGGTCCATCCAGGACAACATCCACCTGGTCCAGGACCTGATCCATCTTTCCCAGAGGACTGGTCAGTCGGTCGCCTTTCTCTCCCTCGATCAGGAGAAGGCGTTCGACAGGGTGGATCACGATTACCTTTTCGGGACTCTGCGCGCTTTCGGACTCGGGCCGCATTTTGTGGCCCGGGTCCGACTTTTATACGCCGCCGCAGAGTGTCTAGTCAAAGTTAACGGGTCCTTGACGGCGCCCCTTCGATTTGGGAGAGGAGTGCGTCAGGGGTGCCCCATGTCCGGCCAATTGTATACCATCTGCGTGGAGCCCTTCCTGTGCCTGCTTCGCAGGAGGTTGACGGGAATGGCTCTGCGCGAGCCGGCCATGCGGGTCGTCCTCTCGGCTTACGCCGACGACGTGCTCCTCGCAATCACAGATCCCGTTGACTTGCGGAGGATGCGCGACTGCCAGCAGACCTTTTCTGCCGCGTCCTCCGCGAGGATCAATTGGGAGAAATGTTCCGGACTCCTGGTTGGTCAGTGGCGGGTGGACTCCCTGCTGGAGGAGAGGACACCTTTTGCGTGGAGCACCATGCTCCTCCTCTATCTGGGAGTCCACCTTAGCCCCGCTGAGGAAGCCTGGCCGGCAAACTGGCAGGAGTTGGAGGCGAAAGTCACCGCTCGGCTGGGGCGCTGGACAGGACTGCTCCGAGTGCTTTCCTACAGGGGCTGAGCGTTGGTCATAAACCAACTGGTGGCCTCCATGTTGTGGTACCGGTTGGTCACTTTGGCCCCGCCCCCTGTATCTGCCACCAAGATCCAGAAAAAACTTGTCGATTTCTTCTGGGGCAAGAGGAAACACTGGGTCTCTGCCGCGGTCCTGAAACTCCCGATCGAGGAGGGCGGTCAGTCGCTGGTGTGCGTCCGCACCCAGGCTGCGATTCTCCGCCTTCGGACCTTGCAGAGATACCTGTACGTCGAGCGTCCTCCCAGATGGTGTGCGCTGGCGACGTATTTTTTCCGCCAGTGTCACTGCCTTCAAGACGACACGCAGCTCCCGGTGGAGTCCGTTAGCCGCGCCTCTCTGAGGGAGTTGCCTGTCTTTTACCGGGATCTATTCCGAGTCTGGAACATGGTCGCCTCCAGTCAGGGCGCTCCCCCGCTGGCGGAGGAGAGCACCTCGGCTGTCCGGGCGGCCGACTCCGGGGACGGTCCGGCGGGCGGAGGAGTAGCCGAAACCCCCGGGACGCCCCTCACTGCAGGTGGCGAGGAGGCTCGGGAGTGCGGAGCGATCCCGGCCGAGCTGACACCCGCTCGGCCGGAACTGCTCATCGGACCCAGGCCCCGAAACCCTCCTCAGGAGCCGGTCCCGCACAACCCGAGCCGCCTCTCGGAAATGCCCTCCGTGCCATTCCAATCGGTGCGGAGGGGTTTCCTGTGCGGGCTGCTCCTGCACACTCTCCACTTCCTCGCCCTCGTCAGCCGGCCGGACACGCCCTGGCGGTCCGCGTTGCCATCTGGCGGCGAGGGGAAACCCCGATGGAGGTCTCTCTACGCGGGAGTCTTCCCCTTTACATCGGGGACTTGGGATGGAGGGTGCTGCACAGAGCAGTCCCGTGCAATAGGCTTTTAAGTAGGTTCACGGACTCCCAGGCCGCCTGTACTTTCTGCGGCCTGGACGAGTCCGTGTTCCACATTTATACGGAGTGTGCGAGGTTGCAGCCCCTCTTTGAGTATCTGAAGGGGCTGCTCCTCAAATTCTGGCTGCACTTCAGTCCCACGCTCCTGATCTTTGGGCACCCGGTGCGGAGGGGCTTGGGCTGGGAGGAGGATCTCCTCGTCGGTCTGCTCCTGGGCCTGGCCAAGGTGGCAATTCACAGGTCCAGGTCGCGGGCCATCGGGGGGTCCGTCCTCCCCGTTTGCCTGCCCCTCTTCCGCGGTTACGTTCGCGCCCGGGTGTCCCTGGAAAAGGAGCATGCGGTGTCCGCCGGTACGCTTGAGGCCTTCCGCGACCGGTGGGCACCGCAGGGACTGGAGTGCATTGTCGACGCCGAGAATGGCATTTTAATTTGAGTTTTTTGTTTATTTATCTGGTTTTAATAAATTTATTTTAAAAATATAAGTGTGTATATAAAGGGGGCCTGAGGAATAAAGGCCCCCTCGACATAAAATATATATAAAAGGGGCCTGGGGTATAAAGGCCACTAAAAAAGGAAAAAAAAAAGAAGAAAAAAAAAAATAACGGGGTTAGATACAGAGTAAAGCTCATTCTACCAACCTGTATTATTCAATGTTTCAAATTAGAAAAGAAAAATGGAACGAACAGGAGAGAGCCGGTGCATGAAAAAGAAAGCACCAGAGATTTAGGTTTTGGAACACAAGGGGATGAATTATTTTGGCCCCCCAGCAAGTGGCAGTCAATATGCATATTAAAGGCCTCAATTTGGGGCCACCCTCCCCCCCCCCCCCCCACAGCTTGAGGGAGGCAGCCTCCCCACAGCAGTCTGGGGGCCACCAGAGCCGGACGCTCCATGGCCCAATGAAGAGGCTGTGACAGAGCTGGCAGCTCCTGTGACCCCAAACACCCCACCCTGGTGGGGTTTTCCCCTCTGATCGGCGGATACCTTCCACCTTCGCCCATCCTGAGCCAACCTGTCTGCGGGCGCCTCTATGTTGAGGCACCATCTCACTCTCCCACCTGCCTCAGCAGTGCCCACCTGTCCCAGGGCAATTGCCAAGGCTTCAGAGCTGCCATCCCTCTTACTGGACCAGCCGCATCTGGAGCCCGCCTGGGGCCTAGAGGCAGCCCATTAGGAGGGGAGGCAGTGCTGTAGTGGTAATGTCATTGGACTAGTAACCCAGAGACCCAGGGTATTGCTCTGCGGACATGGGTTCGAATCCCACCACAACAGAAGGTGGAATTTGAATTCAATTAATAAACATGGAATTTAAAGCTAGTCTAATGATGGCCATGAAACCATTGTCGATTGTTGTAAATACACATCTGGTTCACTAATGTCCTTTAGGGAAGGAACTCTGCTGTCCTGACCTGGTCTGGCCTACATGTGACTCCAGACCCACAGCAATGTGGTTGACTCTTACATGCCCTCTGAAATGGCCTAGCAAGCCACTCAGTTGTATTTAACTGCTACGACATCAATAAAGAATGTAATCGGACGGACCACCTGGCATTGACCTGGGCACCGGAAACGAACTCCATTCCTAACAGCACTGTGGGTGTACCTGCACCCCAAGGACTGCAGCGGTTCAAGAAGGCAGCTCACCACCACCTTCTCAAGGGCAATTGGGGATGGGCAATAAATGCTGTCCTAGCCAGTGATGCCCACATCCCAGGATCAAATTTAAAAAAAAGGCCGCTTCCATTAAAATGGCCGAGCCGGGCTCAGTGCCCGCACATTGCAACTTGGCAACCCCATTTAGTCCTGATGTCGGAGTTCCAAAAATCCAGCCTAAGGGTCATTTCAAGCATTTACTTATAATTCTTAATCAGAGTGGGGAACCATCAGTTTGGGATGTTATGCCTGATCAGTGTCCAGAGAGTGATTGGTCAGAAGACTGACCATCACTGTGATGACTTCCAGAGTGAATTTCCAGCTGCCGTCCACAGGTATTGGAGGGTGGCCCAGTGTGTGCAACGTGCACCCATGAAGTGACAGTGATGTCCTGGGCCCACCAGGTTGCCTGTATTCCCCAAAGTGTCGAAGGTTGAGGGGAGATTGGATCAAGCTGCTTAATGTGATGGTGATTTGATAGGATCGATAGATTCCTCTGGTGTGTTTGGCGAGGGAGTCCAGAACAAGGGGCAGTAATCTTCAAATTAGAGCACGGCTGGTTGGACTCAGGAAGCAGTACTTCACACAATGGGTAGTGGAAATCTGGAACTCTGTCCCCAAAAAAGCTGTTAATGTGGGATAGGTGGCACTTTCAAGACTGAGATTAATGGAATTTCCAGGGATACGCAGCAAAAGTGGGTAAATGGAGTCGAGGTACAGACTAGCTAGGATTTAACTGAATGGTGGGACAGGATGGACGGGCTGAATGGTCTCCTCCTGTGCCTTTGTTGTGGATGAACGAGGATCAGCAGTGCCACCCACTGACTGAGAATTACAATGACATGAAGTGAGATTTTACACTCTGAAAATTCCTCATTAAAATGAGTGGAACGTTTGTTGATAGGGGTGGGGAGCTGAGGTGGGGGTGGTGTGTTTTGGGAGGAGGTGAGGGGCGTACGGGGGTACAAGGAGGGGATATAAAGGGTGAGGTTCATGGGGATAGTGGGCATGGGGAAGGGGGATATGGGGAGGGGGTGTTACAGGGAGGGAGAGTTCCAGGGAAGGAGGGGGAGGGGGGGCATATTGGGGGGCATGGGGAGAGGGGATGATGATACAGGGAGGGGGGATTTGGATTTTGCACCTGTCTCAGCCTTTGCCCCACAGATGCTGTGACAGTAATAAATCCTGGATTCAGGGGGATTGCAAATGTCACCCCCCCTGTCGGAAAAAGGAGAGAGCGGGAAACCCAACAATTATAGGCCAATGAGCTTAATGATGGTGGTGAGGAAACTTTTAGAAGCAATAATCGCGGACAAAATTAATTGGCATTTGGAAAAGTACGGGCTAATGAATGAAAGTGAGCGGGGATTTGTTAAAGGCAAATGACTAACTCGATTGAGTTCTTTGATGAAATAACGGAGAGAGTTGATGAGGGGAGTGTGGTTCATGTTGTGGATACGGACTGTCGGAAGGAATTCGATAAAGTGCCATATCATTGATTCGTTTGTAAAACTACAGCCCATGGAATTAAAGGGACAATGGTAGTGTGGATATGAAAGTGGTGGAGGGACAGAAAGCTGAGAGTAGTGTGAATGAATGTTTTTGGGGCTGGAGGAAGGTTTATGGTGGTATCTCCAAGGTATTAGGGCCATTGCTCTTTTTGGTATATATTAAAGAGAGAGAGAGAGAGAGTGGAAGCCTGAGAGGAAACAGTGAAAAGCAGCAGTAGGGACACAGCGAGAGAGAGAGAATGAGCACATTCAGGAAAAGAGAGAGAAAAAAAATCAAAGTCTGAAGTCACAGGAAAGCAGGTTAGTAATTGGTTGGTGAGTATTTCTCTTGTTCTCTCTACAAGCTAGGGCATTGGTTTAAACGAGGAGCTGGGAAATTAAAAATTTCGATCAGGAACGGTATTACAGTAAGTAAATTAATAAGACTATTAGCATAGAGCAGATCTAGAGGCATTATTTAAAATTAATAACATACAAGGTACTAACTAGTTTATAAAAGAGAGAATAGAGATTTTTCTTAGATCATGGATAGGCAGCTGAGACCTGTTGCTTGCAATTCCTGTGGCACGTGGGAACTCCAGGACAATTCTGGCGTCTTGGGTAATCACTTGAGCATGAGCTCAGGATTTCTGAACTTGAGGGGCAGCTGCAGTCGCTGTGGAGTATCAGGGAGCAGGAGATCCAGCAACTGGTCACCCCACAGGCAGTGAGAGTTCAGGATAATAGATGGGTGACCATCCAGAAAAGTAGGAAGAGACAGGAGTCATATAGTTATAGGATCATTTGTAGCACAGGAGGAGGCTATTCGGGCCATCGAGTCCATGCCGGCTCTCCACGGAGCTATGCAGTCAGTCCCGCTCCCCACTTGATCCCCATAGCCCTGAAAGTCTATATCCCTCAGGTGACCATCCAACTTCCTCCTGAAGTCATTAATTGTTTTCTCTTTCACCACTCTTGTGGACAGCGAGTTCCAGGCCATTACCACGCACTGCGTAAAAAAGTTCTTCCTCATATTCCCCCTGCATCTTTTTCCCAAAACTTTCAGTCTGTGTCCCTAGTCCTTGTACCATTAGTTAACGGGAACAGTTTTTCCTTGTCTAACTTATCTAAGCCTGTCAGAATCTCGGACGCAATCTCCTTTGTTCTAAGGAGAACAAACCCAGCTTCTCCAAACTAACCTTGTAACTAAAATCCCCCATCCCTGGAACTGTTCCAGTAAATCTGCTCTGTACCCTCTCCAAAGCCTCCACGTCCTTCTGGTAGTGTGGCGACCAGAATTGCACGCAATATTCTAAGTGTGGTCTAACTAAGGTTCTGTACAGCTGCAACATGACTTGCCAATTTTTATACTCTATGCCCCGACCGATGAAGGCAAGCATGCCGTATGCCTTCTTGACTACCTTATCCACCTGCATTGCCACTTTTAGTGACCTGTGGACCTGTACGCCCAGATCTCTCTGCCTGTCAATACTCCTAAGGGTTCTGCCATTTACTGTATACTTCCCACCTGCATTAGATCTTCCAAAATGCATTACCTCACATTTGTCCGGATTAAACTCCATCTGCCATTTCTCCGCCCAAGTCTCCAATCGATCTATATCCTGCTGTATCCTCTGACAATCCTCATCATTATCCGCAACTCCACCAACCTTTGTGTCATCCGCAAACTTACTAATCAGACCAGCTACATCTTCCTCCAAATCATTTATATATACTACAAACAGCAAAGGTCCCAGCACTGATCCCTGCGGAACACCACTAGTCACATCCCTCCATTCAGAAAAGCACCCTTCCACTGCTACCCTCTGTCTTCTATGACCGAGCCAGTTCTGTATCCATCTTGCCAGCTCACCTCTGATCCCGTGTGACTTCACCTTTTGTGCCAGATTTACCAGAATGGTTCCACGGATGGGGGATTTTAGTTACAAGGTTAGGTTGGAGAAGCTGGGTTTGTTCTCCCTGGAGCGAAGGAGATTGAGGGGAGATTTGATAGAGGTGTGTAAGATTATGACAGGCTTAGATAAGGTGGACAAACAAAAGCTGTCCCCATTAGCTGATGGTGCAAGGACCAGGTTTTGGGTAAGAGATGCCTGGGGGATGTGAGGAAGAAGTTTTTTTTAATGATGGCAGCAGAGTCAATCAACGATTTCACAAGGGAAATTAGTCAGTCACCTGATGGAAATACAATTTCAGGGGTACAGGGATCGAGCGGGGATTTGGACTGACTGGATTGCTCTATGGAGAGCCAGCATGGACTTGATGTGCCGAATGGCCTCCCTCTGTGTTGTAATGACTCTATGACCCTATGGCTTGGACGTAAGTATGCAGGGCGGGATTTCAACGTTTGCAGGTGATACAAAGCTCGGAAAAGTAATAAACAATAAGGAGGATAGTAAACAGACATCAGGACATAGACAGACTGGTAAAGTGGACAGATACATGGCAGGTAGAACTTCATACAGAGAAGTTTAAAGTGATACATTTTGGGAGGAAGAACGAGAAAAGGCAATATAAAATAAAGGTACTGGAACAGAGAAACCGGGTTGGGGGGGGGGGGGGGGGGCTGGTGTATGTACACAAATCATTGAAGGTGGCAGGACAAGCTGAGATAGTTGTTAAAAGGTACAAAGGAACCTCGGTTAGAAGCATGGAGTACAGAAGCAAGGAAATTATGCAAAAACCTTACAAAACACTGGTTAGGCCTCAGCTGGAATATTGTGTCCAATTCTGGGCATTTATACTTTAGGAGGGATGTCAAAGCCTTGTAAAGGGAGCAGAGGAGATTTACTCGAATGGGACCAGGGATGAGGGGCTTCAGTGGAGAGAGCGGAATAGCTGGTGTTGTTCTCCTTACAGCAGAGAAGGCGAAGGAAAGATTTAACAGAGGTGCTCAAAATTAAGAAATGTTTTTGCGAGAGTAAATAAGGAGAAACAGTTTCCAGTGGCAGGAGGGTCAGTAACCAGAGGACACAGATATAAAGTGATTGGCAAAAGAACCAGAGGGAAAATGAGGATTTTATTTTTTATGCAGAATGTTGTTATGATCTGGAATGTTCTGCCTGAACGGAGAATTGGATAAATACTTGAAGGGAAAAATATTTGCCTGGCTCTGGGGATCTCGAGGGGAGTGGGATTAATTGGATAGCTCTTTCAGAGAGTGCATATAGTCATGATGGGGGCTGTAGTTCAGTGGGTAGCACTCTGACTACAGAAGCCACCCTCTAGCGATCGAACCCTGAAATCCAGGCTAATGCTTCTAGAGTAGTACTGAGGCAGTGCTGCACTGTCAGAGGTGCTAGCTTTCAGATAAGATATTAAACTTAGGCTCTCTCAGGTGCGTGCAGAAGATGCACTGGCGCTATTTGAAAGAAATATAGCTGAGTTTATGTTGTTCATGGGATGTGGGTGTCGCTGGCCAGGCCACCATTTATTGCCCATTTCTAATCACCCTTGAGAAGGTGGTAGTGAGCTGTCATCTTGAACCACTGCAGTCCATGTGGTGCGGGTACACCCACAGTGCTGTTAGGAAGGGAGTTCCAGGATTTTGACCCAGCAACAGTGAAGGAACAGCGATATAGTTCCAAGTCAGGATGGTGTGTGAATTGGAGGGGAACTTGCAGGTGGTGGTGTTCCCATGCATTTGCTGCCCTTGTCCTTCTAGGTTACTCCAGTTCAGTTTCTGGTCAATGGTAACCCCAGGATGTTGATAGTGGGGGATTCAGTGATGGTAATGCCATTGAATGTCAAAGCGAGATGGTTAGATTCTCTCTTGTTGGAGATGGTCATTGCCTGGCGCTTGTGAGGCAAGTATGTTACTTGCCATTTATCAGCCCAAGCCGGAATGTTGTCCAGGTCTTGCTGCATCTGGACATGGACTGCTTCAGTATCTGAGGAGTTGCGAATGGTGCTGAACATTGTGCAATCATCAGTGAACATCCTCACTTCTGACCTGATGATTGAAGGAAGGTCATTGATGAAGCAGCTGAAGATGGTTGGGCCGAGGACACTACCCTGAGGAACTCCTGCAGTGATGTCCTGGAGCTCAGATGATTGACCTCCAACAACCACAACCATCTTCCTTTGCGCTAGGTATGATTCCAACCAGTGGAGGGTTTTCCCCAGGATGTTTATCCCTGAATCGAACTTCATAAAAACAGAGGATCTGGTCATGAGAATCATTGGAAGTTTAAGGTACAGAAAGAGGCCACTTGGCCCATCGTGTCTGTGCCGGCCGAAAAACAAGCCACCCAGCCTAATCCCACCTTCCAGCATTTGGTCCACAGCCCTGCAGATTACAGCACTGAAGGTGCATATCCAGACTCCTTTTGAATGAGTTGAGGGTTTCTGCCTCAACTACCCTTTCAGGCAGTGAGTTCCAGACCATCACCACCCTCTGGGTGAAATAATATTTCCTCATCTCCCCTCCAATCCTTCTACCAATCACTTTAAATCTATGCCCCCTCGTCACTGACCTCTCTGCTGAGGTGAATAGATCCTTCACCTCCACTCTATCCAGGCCCCTCAACATTTTGTACATTTCAATCAGATTTCCCCTCCGCCTTCTCAATTCCAAGGAGAACAACCCCAGCCTATCCAATCTTTCCTCATCGCTGCATTTTTCCAGTCCTGGCAACATCCTCGTAAATCTCCTCTGTACCCTCTCTAGTGCAATTACACCCTTTCTGTAATGAGGTGACCAGAACTGCACACGGTACTCAAGTTGTGGCCTAAACAATGAGTTATACAGTTCCAGCATAACCTCCCTGCTCTTATATTCTACACCTCAGCTGATAAAGGAAAGGATTCTATATGCCTTCTTAACCACCTTATCGACCTGTCCTGCTACCCTCAGGGATCTGTGGACATTCACTCCAAGGTCCCTCACTTCCTCTACACTTCTCAGTATTTTCTCATTAATCGTGTATTTCTTTGCCTTGTTTGACCTCCCCAAATGCATCACCTCACACTTCTCCAAGTTGAATTCCATTTGCCACTTTTCTGCCCATCTGACCAGACCATCAATATCTTCCTGCAGCCTACAGCTATCCTCCTCGCTATCTACCACATGGCCAATCTTTGTGGCATCTGCAAACTTCTTGATCATGCCCCCAAATTTACGTCCAAATCGTTAATATACACCACAGAAAGCAGGGGACCCAGTACTGAGCCCTGCGGAACGCCACTGGAAACAGCCCTCCAGTCGCTAAAACACCCATTAACAATTACCCTTTGTTTCCTGCCACTGAGATAGTTTTGTATCCACCTTGCTGCATTTCCCTGGATCCTATGGGATTTTATTTTTTTAACCAGTCTGCCATGTGGGACCTTGTCAAAAGCCTTGCTAAAATCCATGTAGACCACATCAACTGCACTACCCTCATCTATCTTCCTTGTTACTTCCTCAAAAAATTTGATCAAGTTGGTCAAACAAGATCTTCCCTTAACAAATCCATGCTGACTATCCCTGATTAACCTGTGCCTTTCTAAGTGACAGTTTATCCGTTCTCTCAGAATAGATTCCAATAATTTGTCCACTACTGAGGTTAGACTGACTGGCCTGTAATTATTCGGTCCATCCTTCACTCCCTTTTTAAACAGAGATGTAACGGTCGCAGTTCTCCAATCCTCTGGTACCACACCTGTATCCAGTGAGGACTGGAAAATGATGGTCAGACCCTCTGCTATTTTCTCCCTGGCATCTTTTAACAGCCTGGGGTACAGTTCAGCCGGCCCTGGTGATTTATCCACTTTCATGGATTATCACATTGCTGTTTGTGGGAGCTTGCTGTGCGCAAATTGGCTGCCATGTTTCCTATAGAACAACAGTGACTGCACTTCAAACAGTACTTCCTTTGCTGTAAAGAGCTTTGGGATGTCCTGGGGTTGTGAAAGGCGCTATAGAAATGCAAGTCTCCTCTTCCAAGGAGCTGGAACGGGCATGATGGGCTGAATGGCCTTCTGTGCTGTATTAGTCTCTGATATCCAGTTTGAGATCAGGCTGACTGTTGTCTTAGCTGTCTTCTGCCATCAGATGCTGCTGTTGGTACTGGCAATGACATTCCAAAAAGTGATACAACACTGCCCCCTCCAGGGAGTCAGATCAAAATACAGCTCCTCAAAACCACCACTGGGACTGGCTGAAGATAAAGTGAGTCTGCAGATAGAAACCATGCAGGATTCCTCAGAGCACGTGAGGAAAGGATGGATGGACACTAGCGGGAGATGAAGAGTCATGAGAAGTGACTGATAACATAAGCAAAGAGCAATGCTTGGTGGAAACTATTGAAAGTGTGCATCAGTGTAGTAAGCTAGGTGTAGGGTTGATTGGATCAGTGAGCTGGATAATCTGTACCTCACCCTCATTTACCCACTTGTGCTGCATTTCCCTTGATACCCTAACCCAACAAAACTCTTATCGATCTCAGACTTAAATATTTCAATTGACCCCCAACTTCCGAAGGAGGCCATTTGGCCCATTGTGCCAGCTCTTTCAGTCAGCAATCCAGTTATTCCCACTCCCCCACTCTTTCCCCATATCTCTGCAATTTTTTTCTCCTTCAATTATTTGTTCAATTCCCCTTTTGAAAGCCACTGTTGAATCCATATCAGCCACCCTATATCTTTTAGGCTAACAAGGCTATAATGTGGTACTTTATCAAACATTGTTGAAAGGCCCTATACACAACATCAGCTGCACTACCTTCATCCATACTGTGTACTGCCTCATCAATGGAGAGAGTTCTATATTTCAGAGGCTGGGAATCCTGTGGCGAGTAACTCACCTCCTGACTCCCCAAAGCCTGTCCACCATCTACAAGGCACAAGTGTGATGGAATACTCTCCATTTGCCTGGATGGGTGCAGCTCCAACAACACTCAAGAAGCTCGACACCATCCAGGACAAAGCAGCCCACTTGATTGGCACCCCATCCGCAAACATTCACTCCCTCCACCACCGCACATTGGCAGCAGTGTGTCCCATCTACAAGATGCACAGCAGCAACGCACCAAGGCTCCTTAGGCAGCATCTTCCAAACCCACGACCTCTTCCAACTAGAAGGAAAAGGGCAGCAGATGCATGGGAACACCACCACCTGCAAGTTCCCCTCCAAGTCACACACCATCTTGACTTGGAACTGTATTGCCGTTCCTTCACTGTCATTGATGGTACATTGATGCTAGCCAATCAGCACTAAGGTGTAGTCACATGCTTATGGCACTGAGAGAGAAGAGTCCTGTTGGTGCCAGTCTGTCTCTCGAAATTGACAGCGAAATGCTTCTTTTTTCGTCACTCATTCGCTGGCAAGGCTGGCATTGATTTTCCGATGCTGAGATGCCCTGAGAAGGTGCTGGTGCTCTGCTTCCTTCTGGAACCCCTGAGCCCTTTGATACAATTGTGTCTTGCTAAGACTCTTCAGAGGGTAGTTAAGAGTCAATCACATTGGAGACTGGCATCACATATCATCCAGACTCCGATAAGGATGGCAAGTGTCTTTTCTAGTGAACAATCTGCCCTAATGGATAGACAAACCAATCAGTTTGACAGAGATGTTTCAAGGAAGGCAGTGCCAGAATCAGTGGCCAGTGTGTGATGTTCTCGGGACTGGAGTGAGGTCTAGCCGAGTTTAGTATGAAATATGGGGCAGAGACAGAGACAGAGACAGAGACAGAGACAGAGACAGAGACAGAGACAGCATGCTGTTGAACATAATGGAGTCTTTATTCTGATTTACTTTCACTTTCTCATTCAGCTCCCTCTGTTGGCTCATGTCTGCATGGTAGCCTCAAGTGAACAATATGTACAATGCAATTCTCAAAACACTCTCAAAACACTCCATCCCTCCCCTTCTTAGTAAATGAGAGAAGCATGTTTCAATGGTTTGTTTGCAAACGTGTAAACAATAAACTTAAACATAAATGGTTCACTTCGCAATGTTGTCACTTATGTATGGTGGGCTTTTTCTCTCTTGAGTAGGATATCATCTGACATCAGATGTAATCTCATTTGACTCATGTTCTTCATCTGAGGTGTCGATGTCGGAATCGGATTCTTTTTTTTTATTCATTCATGGGATGTGGGCGTCGCTGGCCAGGCCAGCATTTGTTGCCCATCCCTAATTGCCCTTGAGAAGGTGGTGGTGAGCTGCCTTCTTGAACCACTGCAGTCCATGTGGGGTAGGTACAACCACAGTGCTGTTAGGACGGGAGTTCCAGGATTTTGACCCAGCGACAGTGAAGGAACGGCGATATAGTTCCAAGTCAGGATGGTGTGTGACTTGGAGGGGAACTTGCAGGTGGTGGTGTTCCCATGCATCTGCTGCCCTTTTCCTTCTAGTTGGTAGAGGTTTTGGAAGGTGCTGTCAAAAGAGCGTTAGTGCGTTGCTGCAGTGCATCTTGTAGATGGTTCACACTGCTGCCACTGTGCGTCGGTGGGGGAGGGAGTGAATGTTTGTAGATGGGGTGCCAATCAAGCGGGCTGCTTTGTCCTGGATGGTGTCGAGCTTCTTGAGTGTTGTTGGAGCTGCACCCATCCAGGCAAGTGGAGAGTATTCCATCACACTCCTGACTTGTGCCTTGTCGATGGTGGACAGGCTTTGGGGAGTCAGGAGGTGAGTTATTCACTGCAGGATTCCTAGCCTCTGACCTGCTCTTGTCGTCACAGTATTTATATGACTACTCCAGTTCAGTTTCTGAGCCCCTAGGATGTTGATAGTGGGGGATTCAGCGATGGTAATGCCATTGAATGTCAAGGGGAGATGATAAGATTCTCTCTTGTTGGAGATGGTCATTGCCTGGCACTTGTGTGGCACGAATGTTACTTGCCACTTATCAGCCCAAGCCTGGATATTGTCCAGGTCTTGCTGCATTTCTACACGAACTGCTTCAGTATCTGAGGAGTCGCGAATGGTGCTGAACATTGTGCAATCATCAGCGAACATCCCCACTTCTGACCTTATGATTGAAGGAAGGTCATCGATGAAGCAGCTGAAGATGGTTGGGCCTAGGACACTACCATTCAATGGTCGCGAATGGTATTTACAGTTTTTGAAGAATGACGCGTTTCTTGTGATGATTTGTGCTCAGCAGTGATCATTGATCCTTTTGTGTTGGTCACAACAAATGGTTGGATATCATGAGGGGTTATTTGTTTTCCAACATGATCATCACGTTTCACCAGCATGCTATCTCCTGGCTTTAGTGGCTCTAAATTTCATGTTTGGCTCTGCATTTACATTCATTTGATCCTTCTGTCTCGATGGTGTTTGTGTACATGTTGATCATTAGCTCCACAGGGTAGTTCTGGTAGACGTGTGAGCATGTAGGATGTGTAAAGATGAGTGTATCTGGAGGTTTACCAGTAGTCGAGTGAGGAGTCATTCTGTAAGAAAGTGATATAGCTCTTGCTTCCATAACTTGTTCTCAGCTGTAGTTGTACGCATCACTTTTTTCAATGTTTGCATAAATCTTTCAACTTTACCATTAGCTCTTGGCCAATGAGGTGTGATTTTCCGATGAGTGAACGCTCAGTAGTTTGCAGATTTGCTGAACACATCGCTGTTGAATTGGGGCCCATTGTCACGTTTTACCGTTTGACGGATTACAAACAAGGTAAAGATCTGGTCAGTTCCGAAGGAGGGTCACTGACCTGAAACGTTCACTCTGCTTCTCTTTCCACAGATGCTGCCAGACCTGCTGAGTGGTTCCAGCATTTCTTGTTTTTGTTGAAGATCTGGTCAAGCTTTGGGATGATTGCTTTCGTTGAAGTAGACAGAACTAATTCCATGATTGGGAATCTGCTGTCGTCGTCAGTGACAACAAGCAGGTGATCAGCTGTGGGCAAATCTGTGAAATCATTGCTGAGATAAATCCAATGTCCTGGAGGGAGTTCAGACACCTCGGGAGGATCATGAATATTTGACATTGTGGTTGCTTGACAAACATGGCAACGTGGCAAACACTGATTGATTTTGTGTTCTACCTTGTGGTCAATTCTTGGAAACGATACCTTTTCCCTAAGGAGTTGCTTGGTCTTGACTATTCCCTGGTGTCCTTCATGTGCTATATTCACAACACATCCCTCAATGAGTGTGGAATGACAATACAGTCAAGGCGAGGTGGTGGCATAATGGTAATGTCACTAGACTAGTAATCCAGAGTCCAGGCTAATGCTCTGGGCGCTTGGGTTCGACTCAGGGGCACGGCAGATGGTGAAATTTGAATTCAATTAATAAATCTGGAATTAAAAAGTCAGTCGTGGTGACCAGGAAACCATTGTTGAGAAAACACCCATCTGGTTCACTAATGCCCTTGAGGGAAGGAAATCTGCTGTCCTCACCTGGTCTGGCCTACATGTGACTCCAGACCCTCAGCAATGTGGTTAACTCTTAACTGCCCTCTGAAATGGCCGAGCAAGCTATTGAGTACATGGGCAGTAAATGCTGGTCGTACCAGCGGTCCTCACATCCCACAAATAAATTTTAAAAACATTGTTGCATAGTATGAGATCAGATGTAGTTGTAACGTTGAGCTAATTTCAAACATTGTGAAGACCTTGTAGTGTATGGCCGTTTTTTTTTTCTGTAGACACTTTCTCGATCTTTCCAGTTTCATGATACCATAGCCTTCATAAATAATTGCAAAGCCTCATCTTGTTTTGTTGCTGCTTTGATGTCAGATAGTTTTAGCGACTTTGGCACTGCATTTATGCGTTTGTAGTTAAGATATTGTTCAGCATCCTTTTCCTCACGACTAGTAGGACCGACTGTCGGTAGTGAATACCGTGAAAGGTTGTCCACTGGGTTGAGCCTGCCTGGCGTGTACTCCTGTAGTCTGAGTATCCAACGTTCTATTCGAGTGGGTGGTTTCCTGTGTGGATTGTTGAACAAGCTCACTAGTGGTCTACAATCGGTTATTACTTTAAGCTCACTTCCATATAGGTAGGGGATGAAAGTGTAAGATGCCCCATGTGATTGAGAGTCCTGCTCGCTCTGTGAATACCGTTGCTCTACAGGGGTTAATGATCTACTTGCCACCTCAATGATTGATGGATTACCTGTCTTGTCTTTCTGCACTAGAACTGCACCTAAGCCAACTGGGCTTCTATCTGCAACTAGCTGGGTGGTTTTCTCAGGGTCAAAATAGGCATTTGGGCAATGTGCTGACAAACATCGTTTGATTTGGCTCACCGCCTGTTGTGTGATTTAGTCCATTTCCAATTGGCGGTCGCTTTTGTCAGATCGCGTTGGGGGGGGGGGGGGGCGCAGATAACGTAGCGAGGTCAGGAATGAAGTGACTGCAGTACGTGACAGATCCTAACAGACTCCGGACTTCTTGCATGTTTGTAGGATCTGCAGCATTTGTCATGGCTTCAACTTTCTGTGGATCTGGTGAACACAAGACCAAAGAATTCAATTCTGCTTTTGTTGAACGAGCATTCGTCTTTGTTCAAGGTGAGGTTACATTCTCTGAAACATTGTAGGTGTATGCATGTAGGTGTGTCTCGAGTTCCCTTTCGGTGCGGCCAGAGATGAGAATCTCAGCACTGATGTTCAGTGTGCCTTCAAGTCCATAAAGTGCAGATTGAAACAAGTGCTGAAATATCTCAGCTGCTGAGCTGACTCCAAAGTTGAGCCTCTTGCATCGGTAAAGTCTGTTGTGAGTAGAGAATACAGTAAGATATCTCGATTCTTCTGCAAGCTCGATTTGATGGTAACCTACATTAAAGGCCGGCTACCCGACCCAACCCCGACGGGAACCGATGGCATGTGTCGGGTTCGGGTCGGGTCGGGTTGCACTTCCGGGTCCGGCATTCGGGCTCGGGTTGGGCCGGGTCGGACACGCTCCATCACAGGTTAGTGGCTCCAATGTTAATTTAATTTTTGGACTAGAAAGGTGGTTTTGTTAGTTATTTTAAGCTTGTGCAGATCAGCAACAAAGTGAAAAATGGAAGGTAGGTTAACCGATGGTCGGGTCGGGTCGGGCTCAGGAAAAAATGGAAGGACTTGGGCCGGGGTCGGATGTGGTTCTGTTGGGCTCCAGTCAGGTTTAATTTGCAGACCCGAGCCAGCCTTTAACCTGCATTGAGGTCCACTTTAGCAAAGTGTTTAGCACCACTCACTTTCTGTATGATACCATCGATTGTCGGTGTCAAGTGTCTTTCTTGTTGTATGGCTTGGTTTGGTGATCGCATATCAACACAGATTCTAATCTGGTTCCCACTCTTGAATTTTGTGATGACTTCTAGGGGTGAGACCCAAGGGGTCGACTCATCCCCAACTTTCTCAATAATGTCAAGGTCAAGTAGGTGTTGAAGTTCATTCTCTGTCTGTTTCCTGACATGAAATGGTATTCTTCATAGAGTCATAGAGTCATAGAGTTATAGAATCCTAGAGTCATAGAGTCATAGAGTTATATAGCACAGAAACAGGCCCTTCGGCCCATCGTGTCTGTGCTGGCTATCAAGCACCCATCTATTCTAATCCCATTTTCCAGCATTTCTTGTTTTTATTTCAGATTTCCAGCATCTGCAGTATTTTGCTTTTTTCATAGCCTTTTCAGTCTCTCTTCATAGCTGAAATGTTCCAGCCCAGGCAACATCCTGGTGAATCTCCTCTGCACCCTCTCCAGTGCAATCACATCCTTCCTATAGTGTGATGCCGAGAACTGTACTTGGTTTGGTGATCGCATATCAACACAGATTCTAATCTGGTTCCCACTCTTGAATTTTGGGAGTACACAGTACTCCAGCTGTGGCCTAACTAGTGTTTTATACAGCTCCATCATAACCTCCCTGCTCTTTTGCCTTGGCTGATAAAGGCAAGTATCCCAGAGAGACAGAGTGAAGGGGGGAGAGAGAGAGAGAGAGAGAGAGAGATGGAGTGAGGGAGAGAGAGAGAGAGAGAGAGAGAGAGAGAGATGGAGTGAGGGAGAGATCGAGACAGAGTGAGGGAGAGATCGAGACAGAGTGAGGGAGAGATCGACAGAGTGAGGGGGAGAGAGACAGAGTGAGGGGGAGAGAGACAGAGTGAGGGGGAGAGAGTGAGAGAGAGAGAGAGAGAGAGAGAGAGAGAGAGAGAGAGAGAGAGAGAGAGAGAGAGAAAAAAAAAGGGGGAGTGAGAGAGCAAAATGCAGATTGCATGTAACACCTGTCAATTTTCTGATACCAGTAAAGTGATCAGCATACAGTTCGAGAATGTTTTTATTACACGAAGGAATTGCATATGTGACTGCAATCACGTGCAGATCTGTTACTGTGTGGGAACTGATAAGTGTGTCACATTCTCCAGATGACATAGAATACAGCATTCATCCTAGTGTCTTTGAATGAGAATGGCATTTCAAAATGCCGAAACTTTTCAGCGGTGTGTCACTGTTGTAACGGCAAATTTTCCATTTCCCTGGATTGCTGTGAATGGGGTAATCCTGAAGTCTGTTGAATGTTTTATCTCCCGTGTCATTGACAGATGCTCCTGTGCCTTTGAGAGCAACCACGTCTGAGCAGCCAATGGTCACTGTCACATGTGGCTGTTTGCTGTGTCTGAGAGAGAGGAAAAAGGTATGTTCAGGGTCATCCACCTTTACCTTGGCACATTCTCTCACCTTTCTGTTGTGGTGTGCATGCATGGCACCCTTTTGTTGGTATTGGTCTTAATAGTTGATTTTGCTGATGAGCAATAAACACGAATGAAGTGGTTGGGTTTTGCACAGGCTTTACACTGTTTACCAGTAGCAGGACACTCTGTCTGGTGTGGGAAAGCAATGCCACAGTGGATACATTCTTTGGACAAGTCGCAACTCTGTGAGATGGCTTTTGTTGCTTTGCAGGTGGTTTCCTGGCATGTGAGCAATGAACAGTGTTCACAGCAGTTGAAATTGGAGTGCGGTAGTTACTATTAGCAGCCTCAACCTCTGTAGCTCTGGACTCTGAGACCAATAGTGATCTTGCTAACTCCAGCAGATCTGACAGCTTTCTGTCTTTTTTGAGTGCTTTTTGGCACAATTGACTGGAGAGACAGTCTTTGATTATTTGTGTTCTGATTTCCCGTTCGACGTGTTCAACATCACTGACATCACATCATGTGCAATATTGGTCAATTGTCTCGTTTGCTTCTTGCTTAGGGCACCAGAAGGCAATAGTTTCATATATGGTATTTTTCTTAGGTATAAAGTAGGTAATTAGTGTACTTTTTGCTGAGTTGTAGTCATTTTGCTCAGGTGTAAATTTCTCAAAGATATCTTCCAATTCTTCACCTCCATAGTGTAGAAACAAGGCCTTTTTTCCTTGCGTTGTCTGTGATTGCGAAACCTGCCATCGCGCCTTCAAACTATTGCAGCCACTTCTGCCGAGGTGGGGATACAGACGATGGCTCTGAAAGCACATCAAATGGTTGCGTACAGACAATGCCCAGCAACGATCAGCAACGCAGTGATCGTGTGTGATCAAGGATCTGAGATTGAGTTCCTTTCAGAGGATTATATATATATTTTTTGATTGGATGGTTATTTTGGAGGGATCAGTGTGTGAGTATACATTGTACAAGCTTCCTGTGTGTCACTGTAACACAGTCTCCAACTTAAAATATTGTCTTCAGAAAAGCAGACAAAAACAAATGTTTCTGGTCTTTCACCATCCTTTTTCTTTTTACCTTGTTGCCATTGTGATGTTGTCGAGACTGGAGTGAGGTTTAGCTGAGTTTAGTAAGAAATATGAGGCAAGGACCGAGACAGAGGCAGCAGGCTGTTGAACATAATGGAGTCTTCTTTATTCTATTTTACTTTCACTCTCTCTTTCAGCTTATGTGTGCATGGTAGCCTCAAGTGGACAATATGTACAATGCAATTCTCAAAACAATACACGGTGGGGCGATTAGTTGATTTTAGCTACAATGTTGGTTTGGAAGTAGAAGGTGACCTCTGTGCTCCAGAAGTCTAGGGAAGAGGAAATTTAGTTCCCAGATTAATTATCTACTAACTCTCATTCTCACAGCTGTAACTATTTCCTTCCTCCTGCCGTCCACCCTATCACAGGCCTTCCCATTTGTTCTTACCTCCCCTCCCCCAGGAGTGCACCCGGTGGTGACGCCCTCATGGTATACAATAGCCTGGCAACACTCACTGCTCAGCCTCACACAAGAATAGAGGCCATGTGACTGTGCCCCCATCCTGGTCCAAGCACTTACAGGAGAGATAGAAGAAAAAGAAATAGTAGGAATCATGGACTGATACAGCCCAGAAAGAGGCCATTCGGCCCATCGTGCCTGTGCTGGCTCTTTGGTAGAGCTTTCCTATTCGTCCCACTCCCCTCTGCTCTTTCCCCACAGCCCTGCTAAATTTTCCACATCAGTATTTATCCAATTCCCTTTTGAATGTTACTAGTCAACCTGCTTCCTTTCAGGCAGCGCATTCCAGATCACAGTACAAAATACAAGACGATATTAATAGACCTGCAGGATGGGCGTGTAGGTGACAATGAATTTCAATATAAATAAGTGTGAGGTGGTACATTTTGGTAGGGGGTCTAAGGTAGCTGCACACTCCTTAGAAACTTAGTCTAAATGGGACAGAGGAGCAAAGGGGTGAAGTTACACAAAATGTGAAAAGTAGTGACACAGATTCAGAAAGTTAAAAAAAAAACTAGGGAATAGAATTGAAAAGCAGTGAAGGTATGTTAAACTTATACTGAACCTTGCCACTCACCTGGCTGAGAACCATCCGCAAAGGTTCTGCGGCATTTGAACGGAAACTTGCTGTAGTTGGGTATCTTATTCAGCACGGTGCCATCTACAGGGGAGCAGGGAAAGCAGCAGCTTGGCTCTTAAACCAATCAGAATGAAGAGTCATTGAGCTACACAAAGTCTAAACCAGGAAGTATAAAGCAGGATGTATAAATTAGATTTAAATCAGGTACAGAGAGTGAAATAAAGAGAGGGAACGAAAAATAGGATTAAGGGAGAGAGAGAGAAAAAAGGTGACAGGCAAAAAAAGTAAACAAAAAATATTTTTTTCAAATCTCGAATACCAATTAATTCTGAAGGAATGAGACTTCACACTTGTAAAGTTAAACTTTCAGGGCCAGAGAGGTTATTTGGCAGTAATTAGCACTTTTTGTGCCGTTGGCAATTCACTGATTGCACCTGCCCTAACTTTCGCTGCCATGTTTACCGGGTAATGATCACAATTCATACCCTTACATGGAGTCCAATGTCAAATTACTGAGGTATTATTACAGCACAGGGTGTGGAGGAGCAGAAAACTCAGAGAGCAACTTTCAGACTTCTTCGTTTAACTATGTATGTGCGTACCCTGGAAATCGCTGTCTGATTTATTGCTAAGTTACGGGGGATGGCGGACAGCATCACCATGATTCTCAATGCAAAACCCGGCCTAATCTCCCCCCTCTCTGCTACCTGCTCAATGATTCAGCTGTGACTCACAGGCATTCACTGTTGGCAGCCTTGAACCACTGTGAGCTGTGATGTACTGGGAATGGGGAGAGGTGGAGGGAGCGGAGACAGAGGATGCTGCATTTGCTTCCAAATTACTGTGAAATTGGAAAGGCCTTGGGGGCTCTTTAGCAAATTGGATGGTTTTCAAGAAGGAGCAAGCTGAGCCCAAAGGAATGGAGATGCAGGTACAGAAGAGACAGACTGGCTGACTGCAGAGTGTGTGAGAGAGTGTGTGTGTGAGAGTGTGTGTGAGAGTGTGTGTGTGTGAGTCTGAACGTGAGTGTGTGATTGTGTGTGAGAGAATGTGTGCATGAATGTTTGTGAGTGTGAATGTGCATGTGAGAGACTGTGAGTGTGTGTGTGATTGTGTGTGTGTGAGTTTGAATGTGAGTGTGTGATTGTGTGTGAGTGAATGTGTGCATGAATGTTTGTGAGTGTGTGATTGTGTGTGAGTGAATGTGTGCATGAATGTTTGTGAGTGTGTGTGTGTGTGAATGTGCATGTGAGAGACTGTGAGTGTGTGTGATTGTGTGTGAGAGTGTATATGTGCTTGTGTGTGAGAGAGTGTGTGAGAGACTGTGAGTGTGTGTGTGAATGTGTGTGAGAGAGTGTGAGTGTGTGTGTGAATGTGTGTGTGAGAGTGTGAGTGTGTGTGTGAATGTGTGTGAGAGAGAGTGTGAGTGTGTGTGTGAATGTGTGTGTCTGAGAGTGTGAGTGTGTGTGTGAGTGTGTGTGTGAGAATGTGTGTGTGAATGTGTGTGTGAATGTGTGTGTGAGTGTGTGTGTGAGTGTGTGTGTGAGTGTGTGTGTAAATGTGTGTGTCTGAGAGTGTGAGTGTGTGTGTGAGAGTGTGAATGTGTGTGTGAGAGTGTGAATGTGTGTGTGAGAGAGTGTGAGTGTGTGTGTGAATGTGTGTGTGAGAGTGTGAGAGAGACTCTGAGTGTGTGTGTGAGTGTGTGTGTAAATGTGTGTGTCTGAGAGTGTGAGTCTGTGTGTGAATGTGTGTGTGAGAGAGTGTGAGTGTGTGTGTGAATGTGTGTGTGAGAGAGTGTGAGTGAGTGTGTGAATGTGTGTGTGAGAGAGTATGAGTGTGTGTGTGAATGTGTGTGTGTGTAAATGTGTGTGTCTGAGAGTGTGAGTGTGTGTGTGAATGTGTGTGTGTAAGAGCGTGAGTGTGTGTGTGATATTTGTGTCTGTGTGTGTGTGTGTGTGAATATGTGTGTCTGAGAGTGTGCGTGTGTGTGAATGTGTGTGTGAGAGTGTGTGAGAGACTGTGAGTCTGTGTGTGAATGTGTGTGTGAGAGAGTGTGAGTGTGTGTGTAAATGTGTGTGTCTGAGAGTGTGAGTCTGTGTGTGAATGTGTGTGTGAGAGAGTGTGAGTGTGTGTGTGAATGTGTGTGAGAGAGTATGAGTGTGTGTGTGAATGTGTGTGTCTGAGAGTGTGAGTGTGTGTGTGAGAGAGTGTGAGTGTGTGTGTGAGAGAGTGTGTGTGTGTGTAAATGTGTGTGTCTGAGAGTGTGAGTCTGTGTGTGAATGTGTGTGTGAGAGAGTGTGAGTGTGTGTGTGAATGTGTGTGTGAGTGTGTGTGTAAATGTGTGTGTCTGAGAGTGTGAGTGTGTGTGTGAATGTGTGTGTGAGAGAGTGTGAGTGTGTGTGTGAATGTGTGTGAGAGAGAGTGTGAGTGTGTGTGTGAATGTGTGTGTGAGTGTGTGTGTAAATGTGTGTGTCTGAGAGTGTGAGTCTGTGTGTGAATGTGTGTGTGAGAGAGTGTGAGTGTGTGTGTGAATGTGTGTGAGAGAGAGTGTGAGTGTGTGTGTGAATGTGTGTGTCTGAGAATGTGAGTGTGTGAGTGAATGTGTGAGAGAGTGTGAGTGTGTGTGTGAATGTGTGTGTGAGTGTGTGTGTAACTGTGTGTGAGAGAGAGTGTGTGAGTGTGTGTGTGAATGTGTGTGTGAGAGTGTGTGAGAGACTGTGAGTGTGTGTGTAAATGTGTGTGTGAGAGAGTGCGAGTGTGTGTGTGAATGTGTGTGAATGTGTGTGAGTGTGTGTGAGTGTGTGTGTGAATGTCTGTGTCTGAGTGTGGGTGAATATGTGTGTCTGAGAGTGTGAGTGTGTGTGTGAATGTGCGTGCGAGAGAGTGAGCGTGTGTGTGTGAATGTGTGTGTGTGTAAGAGTGCAAGTGTGTGTGTGAATATGTGTGTGTAAGAGTGCAAGTGTGTGTGTGAATATGTGTGTGAGAGAGCGTGAGTGTGTGTGTGAATGTGTGTGTGTGTAAGAGTGTGAGTGTGTGTGTGAATGTGTGTGTCTGAGAGTGTGAGTGTGTGTGTGAATGTGTGTGCGAGAGAGTGTGAGTGTGTGTGTGAATGTGTGTGTGAAAGGGTGTGAGTGTGTGTGTGAAAGTGTGTGTCTGAGAGTGTGAGTGTGTGTGTGAATGTGTGTGCGAGAGAGTGTGAGTGTGTGTGTGAATGTGTGTGTCTGAGAATGTGAGTGTGTATGTAAATGTGTGTGTGTGAGAGTGTGAATGTGTGTGTGTATAAGATTGAGTGCGTGTGTGAATATGTGTGTCTGAGAGTGAGTGTGTGTGTGAATGTGTGTGAGAGTGTGAGTGTGTGTGTGAATGTGTGTGTCTGAGAATGTGAGTGTGTGTGTAAATGTGTGTGTGAGAGTGTGTGAATGTGTGTGTGTACAAGAGTGTGAGTGTGTGTGTGAATGTGTGTGTGTAAGAGCGTGAGTGTGTGTGTGATATTTGTGTCTGAGTGTGTGTGTGTGCGAATATGTGTGTCTGAGAGTGTGCGTGTGTGTGTGAATGTGTGTGTGAGAGTGTGTGAGAGACTGTGAGTCTGTGTGTGAATGTGTGTGTGAGAGAGTGTGAGTGTGTGTGTAAATGTGTGTGTCTGAGAGTGTGTGTCTGTGTGTGAATGTGTGTGTGAGAGAGTGTGAGTGTGTGTGTGAATGTGTGTGTGAGAGAGTATGAGTGTGTGTGTGAATGTGTGTGTCTGAGAGTGTGAGTGTGTGTGTGAGAGAGTGTGAGTGTGTGTGTGTGAATGTGTGTGTGTGTGTGAATGTGTGTGTCTGAGAGTGTGAGTCTGTGTGTGAATGTGTGTGTGTAAGAGTGTGAGTGTGTGTGTGATATGTGTGTGTGAATGTGTGTGTGTGTAATAGTGTAAGTGTGTGTGTGTGTAATAGTGTAAGTGTGTGTGTGAATATGTGTGTGAGAGAGTTTGAGTGTGTGTGTGTGTGTGTGTGTGAGTGTGTGTGTGAGTGTGAGTGTGAGTGTGTGTGTCTGAGAGTGAGTGTGTGTGTGAATGTGTGTGCGAGAGAGTGTGTGTGTCTGAGAATGTGAGTGTGTGTGTAAATGTGTGTGTGTATAAGAGTGTGAGTGCGTGTGTGAATATGTGTGTCTGAGAGTGAGTGTGTGTGTGAATGTGTGTGTGAGAGAGTGTGAGTGTGTGTGTGAATGTGTGTGTCTGAGAATGTGAGTGTGTGTGTAAATGTGTGTGTCTGAGAGTGTGAGTGTGTGTGTGAATGTGTGTGAGAGAGAGTGTGAGTGTGTGTGTGAATGTGTGTGAATGTGTGTGAATGTGTGTGAGAGAGTGTGAGTCTGTGTGTGAATGTGTGTGTGAGAGAGTGTGAGAGTGTGTGTGAATGTGTGTGTGAGAGAGTGTGAGTCTGTGTGTGAATGTGTGTGTGAGTGTGTGTGTAAATGTGTGTGTCTGAGAGTGTGAGTCTGTGTGTGAATGTGTGTGTGAGAGAGTGTGAGTGTGTGTGTGAATGTGTGTGAGAGAGAGTGTGAGTGTGTGTGTGAATGTGTGTGTCTGAGAACGTGAGTGTGTGAGTGAATGTGTGAGAGAGTGTGAGTGTGTGTGTGAATGTGTGTGTGAGTGTGTGTGTAAATGTGTGTGAGAGAGAGTGTGTGAGTGTGTGTGTGAATGTGTGTGTGAGAGTGTGTGAGAGACTGTGAGTGTGTGTGTAAATGTGTATGTGAGAGAGTGCGAGTGTGTGTGTGAATGTGTGTGTGAGAGAGTATGAGTGTGTGTGTGAATGTGTGTGAGTGTGTGTGTGAATGTCTGTGTCTGAGTGTGGGTGAATATGTGTGTCTGAGAGTGTGAGTGTGTGTGTGAATGTGCGTGCGAGAGAGTGAGCGTGTGTGTTTGAATGTGTGTGTGTGTAAGAGTGCAAGTGTGTGTGTGAATATGTGTGTGAGAGAGTGTGAGTGTGTGTGTGAATGTGTGTGTGTGTAAGAGTGTGAGTGTGTGTGTGAATGTGTGTGTCTGAGAGTATGAGTGTGTGTGTGAATGTGTGTGCGAGAGAGTGTGAGTGTGTGTGTGAATGTGTGTGTGAAAGAGTGTGAGTGTGTGTGTGAATGTGTGTGTCTGAGAGTGTGAGTGTGTGTGTGAATGTGTGTGCGAGAGAGTGTGAATGTGTGTGTCTGAGAATGTGAGTGTGTATGTAAATGTGTGTGTGTGAGAGTGTGAATGTGTGTGTGTATAAGATTGTGAGTGCGTGTGT
>NC_090374.1:12581167-12586167 GCF_036365525.1 Heterodontus francisci
TCTGTGTGTGAATGTGTGTGTGAGAGAGTGCGAGAGTGTGTGTGAATGTGTGTGTGAGAGAGTGTGAGTCTGTGTGTGAATGTGTGTGAGAGAGAGTGTGAGTGTGTGTGTGAATGTGTGTGTGAGTGTGTGTGTAAATGTGTGTGTCTGAGAGTGTGAGTCTGTGTGTGAATGTGTGTGTGAGAGAGTGTGAGTGTGTGTGTGAATGTGTGTGAGAGAGAGTGTGAGTGTGTGTGTGAATGTGTGTGTCTGAGAACGTGAGTGTGTGAGTGAATGTGTGAGAGAGTGTGAGTGTGTGTGTGAATGTGTGTGTGAGTGTGTGTGTAAATGTGTGTGAGAGAGAGTGTGTGAGTGTGTGTGTGAATGTGTGTGTGAGAGTGTGTGAGAGACTGTGAGTGTGTGTGTAAATGTGTGTGTGAGAGAGTGCGAGTGTGTGTGTGAGAGAGTATGAGTGTGTGTGTGAATGTGTGTGAGTGTGTGTGTGAATGTCTGTGTCTGAGTGTGGGTGAATATGTGTGTCTGAGAGTGTGAGTGTGTGTGTGAATGTGCGTGCGAGAGAGTGAGCGTGTGTGTTTGAATGTGTGTGTGTGTAAGAGTGCAAGTGTGTGTGTGAATATGTGTGTGAGTGTGTGTGTGAATGTGTGTGTGTGTAAGAGTGTGAGTGTGTGTGTGAATGTGTGTGTCTGAGAGTATGAGTGTGTGTGTGAGTGTGTGTGTGAATGTGTGTGCGAGAGAGTGTGAGTGTGTGTGTGAATGTGTGTGTGAAAGAGTGTGAGTGTGTGTGTGAATGTGTGTGTCTGAGAGTGTGAGTGTGTGTGTGAATGTGTGTGCGAGAGAGTGTGAATGTGTGTGTCTGAGAATGTGAGTGTGTATGTAAATGTGTGTGTGTGAGAGTGTGAATGTGTGTGTGTATAAGATTGTGAGTGCGTGTGTGAATATGTGTGTCTGAGAGTAAGTGTGTGTGTGAATGTGTGTGAGAGTGTGAGTGTGTGTGTGAATGTGTGTGTCTGAGAATGTGAGTGTGTGTGTAAATGTGTGTGTGAGAGAGTGTGAATGTGTGTGTGTACAAGAGTGTGAGTGTGTGTGTCTGAGAGTGAGTGTGTGTGTGAATGTGTGTGCGAGAGAGTGTGAGTGTGTGTGTGAATGTGTGTGTCTGAGAATGTGAGTGTGTGTGTAAATGTGTGTGTGAGAGAGTGTGAATGTGTGTGCATAAGAGTGTGAGTGTGTGTGTGAATGTGTGTGCGAGAGAGTGTGAATGTGTGTGTCGGAGAGTGAGTGTGTGTGTGAATGTGTGTGCGAGAGAGTGTGAGTGTGTATGTGAATGTGTGTGTCTGAGAATGTGAGTGTGTGTGTAAATGTGTGTGTGAGAGAGTGTGAGTGTGTGTGTGAATGTGTGTGCGAGAGAGTGTGAGTGTGTGTGTGAATGTGTGTGTGAAAGAGTGTGAGTGTGTGTGTGAATGTGAGTGTCTGAGAGTGTGAGTGTGTGTGTGAATGTGTGTGTGAGAGAGTGTGAGTGTGTGTGTGAATGTGTGTGTCTGAGAATGTGAGTGTGTATGTAAATGTGTGTGTGAGAGAGTGTGAATGTGTGTGTGTATAAGAGTGTGAGTGCGTGTATCTGAGAGTGAGTGTATGTGTGAATGTGTGTGCGAGAGAGTGTGAGTGTGAGTGTGTGTGTGAATGTGTGTGTCTGAGAATGTGAATGTGTGTGTTAATGTGTGTGTGTGAGAGTGTGAATGTGTGTGTGTATAAGAGTGTGAGTGCGTGTGTGAATATGTGTGTCTGAGAGTGAGTGTGTGTGTGAATGTATGTGAGAGTGTGAGTGTGTGTGTGAATATGTGTGTCTGAGAATGTGAGTGTGTGTGTAAATGTGTGTGTGAGAGAGTGTGAATGTGTGTGTGTATAAGAGTGTGAGTGTGTGTGTGAATATGTGTGTCTGAGAGTGAGTGTGTGTGTGAATGTGTGTGCGAGAGGGTGAATGTGTGTGTCTGAGAGTGAGTGTGTGTGTGAATGTGTGTGCGAGAGAGTGTGCGTGTGTGTGTGAATGTGTGTGTGTGCAAGAGTGAGTGTGTGTGTGAATATGTGTGAGAGAGTGTGAGTGTGTGTGTGAGAGTGTGAGTGTGTGAGTGTGTGTGTGAATGTGTGTGCGAGAGAGTGTGAGTGTGTGTGTGAATGTGTGTGTGTAAGAGTGAGTGTGTGTGTGTGAATGTGTGTGTGAGAGAGTGTGAATGTGTGTGTCTGAGAGTGAGTGTGTGTGTAAATGTGTGTGTGAGAGAGTGTGAATGTGTGTGTGTATACGAGTGTGAGTGTGAATATGTGTGTCTGAGAGTGAGTGTGTGTGTGAATGTGTGTGCGAGAGAGTGTGAATGTGTGTGTCTGAGAGAGTGTGTGTGTGAATGTGTGTGCGAGAGAGTGTGCGTGTGTGTGTGAATGTGTGTGTGTGCAAGAGTGTGAGTGTGTGTGTGAATATGTGTGAGAGAGTGTGAGTGTGTGTGTGTGAATGTGTGTGTGTGTAAGAGTGTAAGTGTGTGTGTGAATGTGTGTGCAAGAGTGTGAGTGTGTGTGTGAATGTGTGTGTCTGAGAGTGTGAGTGTGTGTGTGAATGTGAGTGCGAGAGAGTGTGTGTGTGGATGTGTGTGTGTAAGAGTGAGTGTGTGTGTGTGAATGTGTGTGCGAGAGAGTGTGAGTGTGTGTCTGAGAGTGTGAGTGTGTGTGTGAATGTGTGTGTCTGAGAGTGAGTGTGTGAATGTGTGTGCGAGAGAGTGTGCGTGTGTGTGTGAATGTGTGTGTGTGTAAGAGTGTAAGTGTGTGTGTGAATGTGTGTGCGAGAGAGTGTGAGTGTGTGTGTGAATGTGTGTGTCTGAGAGTGAGTGTGTGTGTGAATGTGTGTGCAAGAGTGTGAGTGTGTGTGTGAATATGTGTGAGAGAGTGTGAGTGTGTGTGAATGTGTGTGTGTAAGAGTGTAAGTGTGTGTGTGAATGTGTGTGCGAGAGAGTGTGAGTGTGTGTGTGAATGTGTGTGTCTGAGAGTGTGAGCGTGTGTGTGAATGTGAGTGCGAGAGAGTATGTGTGTGTGTAAGAGTGAGTGAGTGTGAGTGTGTGTGTGTAAGAGTGAGTGTGTGTGTGAATGTGTGTGTCTGAGAATGTGAGTGTGTGTGTAAATGTGTGTGTGAGAGAGTGTGAATGTGTGTGTATAAGAGTGTGAGTGCGTGTGTCTGAGAGTGAGTGTGTGTGTGAATGTGTGTGCGAGAGAGTGTGAGTGTGTGTGTGAATGTGTGTGTCTGATAATGTGTGTGTGTGTAAATGTGTGTGTGAGAGAGTGTGAATGTGTGTGTGTATAAGAGTGTGAGTGTGTGTGTGAATATGTGTGTCTGAGAGTGAGTGTGTGTGTGAATGTGTGTGTGAGAGAGTGTGAGTGTGTGTGTGAATGTGTGTGTCTGAGAATGTGAGTGTGTGTGTAAATGTGTGTGTGAGAGAGTGTGAATGTATGTGTGTATAAGAGTGTGAGTGCGTGTGTCTGAGAGTGAGTGTGTGTGTGAATGTGTGTGCGAGAGAGTGTGTGTGTGAATGTGTGTGTCTGAGAATGTGAGTGTGTGTGTATAAGTGTGTGAGTGCGTGTGTGAATATGTGTGTCTGAGAGTGAGTGTGTGTGTGAATGTGTGTGTGAGAGAGTGTGAGTGCGTGTGTCTGAGAGTGCGTGTGTGTGTGAATGTGTGTGCGAGGAAGTGTGAGTGTGTGTGTGAATGTGTGTGTCTGAGAATGTGAGTGTGTGTGTAAATGTGTGTGTGAGAGAGTGTGAATGTGTGTTTGTATAAGAGTGTGAGTGCGTGTGTGAATATGTGTGTCTGAGAGTGAGTGTGTGTGTGAATGTGTGTGCGAGAGAGTGTGAATGTGTGTGTCTGAGAGTGAGTGTGTGTGTGAATGTGTGTGCGAGAGAGTGTGAGTGTGTGTGTGAATGTGTGTGCGAGAGAGTGTGAGTGTGTATGTGAATGTGTGTGTCTGAGAATGTGAGTGTTTGTGTAAATGTGTGTGTGAGAGAGTGTGAGTGTGTGTGTGAATGTGTGTGCGAGAGAGTGTCAGTGTGTGTGTGAATGTGTGTGCGAGAGTGTGTGAGTGTGTGTGTGAATGTGTGTGTGAAAGAGTGTGAGTGTGTGTGTGAATGTGAGTGTCTGAGAGTGTGAGTGTGTGTGTGAATGTGTGTGTGAGAGAGTGTGAGTGTGTGTGTGAATGTGTGTGTCTGAGAATGTGAGTGTGTATGTAAATGTGTGTGTGAGAGAGTGTGAATGTGTGTGTGTATAAGAGTGTGAGTGCGTATGTGAATATGTGTGTCTGAGAGTGAGTGTGTGTGTGAATGTGTGTGAGAGTGTGAGAGTGTGAGCGTGTGTTTGAATATGTGTGTCTGAGAATGTGAGTGTGTGTGTAAATGTGTGTGTGAGAGAGTGTGAATGTGTGTGTGTATAAGAGTGTGAGTGTGTGTGTGAATATGTGTGTCTGAGAGTGAGTGTGTGTGTGAATGTGTGTGCGAGAGAGTGTGAATGTGTGTGTCTGAGAGTGAGTGTGTGTGTGAATGTGTGTGCGAGAGAGTGTGCGTGTGTGTGTGTGAATGTGTGTGTGCAAGAGTGTGAGTGTGTGTGTGAATGTGTGTGCGAGAGAGTGTCAGTGTGTGTGTGAATGTGTGTGCGAGAGTGTGTGAATGTGTGTGTCTGAGAGTGAGTGTGTGTGTGAATGTGTGTGCGAGAGAGTGTGAATGTGTGTGTCTGAGAGTGAGTGTGTGTGTGAATGTGTGTGCGAGAGAGTGTGCGTGTGTGTGTGTGAATATGTGTGAGAGAGTGTGAGTGTGTGTGTGAGTGTGTGTGTGAATGTGTGTGCGAGAGAGTGTGAGTGTGTGTGTGAATGTGTGTGTAAGAGTGTGTGTGTGTGTGTGAATGTGTGTGTGAGAGAGTGTGAGTGTGTGTGTGAATGTGTGTGTCTGAGAGTGAGTGTGTGTGTAAATGTGTGTGTGAG
>NC_090374.1:12603667-12639466 GCF_036365525.1 Heterodontus francisci
GATTGCACAATGTTCAGCACCATTCACGATTTCTCAAGACTCCTTCGACAGCACCTTCCAAACCTGTGACCTCTACCAACTAGGAGGACAAGGGCAGCAAATGCATGGGAACATTGACAAAAGAAGCAAAAGTGACATGAGGAGAAACCTTTTTATGCAGCGAGTGGTTAAGGTCTGGAACGGGCTGCCTGAGAGTGTGGTGGAGGCAGGTTCAATCGAAGCATTCAAAAGGGGATTATACTGTTATCTGAAAAGGAACATAAAAACATAATAAATAAGAGCAGGTGCAGGCCATTCAGCCCTTCGAACCTGCTCTGCCATTCAATGAGATCATGGCTGATCTTCTACTTCAACACCATTTTCCTGCACTATCCCCATATCCCTTGATGTTTTTAATATGTAGAAATCTATAGAGCTCAGTCTTGAACATACTCAATGACTGAGCCTCCACAGCCTCTGAGGCAGAGAATTCCAAAGATTCACTACTCTCTGTGTGAAGAAATTCCTCCTCATCTCAGTCCTAAATGGCCTGCCCCTTATTCTGAGACTGTGTCCCCTGGTTCTAGACTCCCCAGCCGGGGGAAACATCCTTCCTGCATCTACCCTGTCGAGTCCTGTCGGAATATTGTCTGTTTGAAGGAGATCATCTCTCATTCTTATGAACTCCAGAGAATAAAGGCCCAGTCTATTTAATCTTTCCTCATCTGACAATCAATCCATCCCAGGAATCAGTTTGGTGAACCTTTGTTGCCCTCTCTCTGTGGCAAGTACATCTTTCCTTAGTTAAGGAGACCAAAACTGCACACAGTCCTTCAGGTGTGGTCTCAGCTAGGCTCTATATAATTGCTACAAGACATCTTTATTCCTATACTCAAATCCCCTTGTAATAAAGGCCAACATACCATTTGCCTTCTTAATTGATTGATGTACCTGCGTGTTAGCTTTCAGTGACTCATGAACATGGACACCCAGGTCCCTTTGAAGTTCAACACTTTCCAGTCTCTCACCATTTAAGAAATGCTCAGTATTACTGTTTTTCCTACCAAAGTGGATAACCTCAATTTTCTCCACAGTGTATTCCAACTCCAGTTTTTTTCGCACTTGCTTAGCCTCTCCAAATCCCCTCTCCATTTTTTGCATCCTCTTCACACTTTCACCTAGTTTTGTATCATCTGCAAATTTGGAAATATTACATTTAATTCCCACATCCAAATCATTGATAGAGATTGTGAATAGCTGGGGCCCAAATACTGATCCTTGTGATACCCCACTAGTCACAGGCAGCCAACCTGAGAATGACCCATTTATTCCTACTCTCTGTTTTCTGTCCCTTAACCAATTTGCAATCCATGCCAGTATATTGCCCCCAGTCCCATGTGTTCTAATTTTGTTTACTACCCTCTTGTGTGGGACCTTCTCAAAAGCTTACTGAAAATCTAAATATACCACATCGACCAGTTCCCCCTTATCCTGCAAGTTACATCCTCAAAAAACTCCAACAGGTTTGTTAAAGATGATTTCCCTTTCATAAATCTATGTTGACTCTGCCCAATACTACCCCTATTTTCTAAGTATCCTGTTATCACATCCTTTATGATAGATTGTAGAATTTTCCCTGTGACTGATGTTCGTCTGTAGTTCCCCATTTTCTCTCTCCCTCCTTTTGCTTAATGGGGTCACAATTGCTACCTTCCAGGAACCATTCCAGAGTCTATAGAATTTTGGAAAATGATCACCACTACCTCTACAGCCACCTCTTTCAACACTGTGGGATATAGATCATCAGGTCCAGGAGATTTATCTACTTTAAGTCACATTAATTTCTCTAATACTTTTTTATTACTAATATTAATATCTTGCAGTTCCTCGTTTAAACCAGTCCCTTGATTCTCCATTATTTCTGGGAGGATTTTAGTATTTTAATCCATGAAGACAGACACAAAGTATTTGTTTAGTTTCTCTGCCATTTCCTTATTCCCCGTTATAAATTCTCCTGACTCCATTTGTTATGGACTGACATTTGGTTTTGTTAATCTCTTCCATTTTACATACCTATAGAAGCCTTTACAGTCCGTTTTTATGTTACTTGCTAGATTACTCTCATAATCTTTCTTCTCTTTCTTATTGTTTATCTCGGTCCTCCTTTGCAGAATTCTCAAATGCTCCCAATCCTCAGCCTTACCATTTTTGGCAACTTTATATCAACTTTTTACACCTCTTCCTTTGCTCAAATACAATCCTTGATTTCTTTCTCACACACCAACAAGAAATGGTGGAAATACTCAGCAGGTCTGGCAGCATCTGTGGAGAGAGAAGCAGAGTTAACGTTTCAGGTCAGTGAACCTTCATCAGAACTGCTTTTATATTATTACCTTGATTTCATTAGCCACGGTTGGAATACTTCCCTTGCTGGGTTTTTGTGCATTAAAGGAATGCATTTTTGTTGTAAACTATGTATTAGTTCTTTAAATATTAGCCATTGCCAGTCTCCTGTCATACACTTTAACCTAATTTCCCAATCCACCATCGCCAATTTCCCCCTCATACCTTCATAGTTTCCTTTGCTTAGATTTAGGACTCTATTTTCTTCTTGAACTACATCACTTAATGTAAAATTCTGTCATATTATGGTCACTCTTTCCTAAAGGTTCCTTTACAATAAGATTATTAATTGGCCCTTTTTCATTGCACAACACTAGATCTCAAATAGCCCATTCCCTAGTTGGTTCCTTAACATACTGCTCCAGAAAACCATCTCGCATACATTCCAAGAATTCGTGCTCCACAACATTAGTACTAATCAAGTTTACCCAGTCTATATGTTGATTGAATTCCCCCATGATTGCTGTATTATCCTTGTTACACTCATTTCTAATTTCCTGACTTATACTGTGATTTACATTGCCACTGCTGTTTGGCGCCTATAAACAACTCCCACCAATGTTTTCTGCTCCTTGCTGTTTGTTAGCTACACCCAAACTGATTCTATGTTTTGATCTTTAGAACTAAGGTCATCTCTCATTACAGTACTAATGTCTTATTTAATTAACAGAGCCACACCACCATCTTTTCCCAGCTTCCTGTCCTTCCTGAATGTCACGAACCCTTGGATATTCAGGTCCCAGCTTTGGTTTCCTTATAGCCTCGTTGTAGTAATGGCTATTAGGTTATGCATATGAATTCCGATTTGAGATGACAATTCATCTGTTGTATTGCAAATGCTGTGGGCATTCAGATCCAGAGCCCTTAATTCAGTTTTTAAAAAATCATTTTTGCAAACTCTGGCCCTATCTGCTGGTACACTCTTACATTTGCAATCAAGAGAAGGTGTTGATAGACCTTCTCCTTTGTTATTTCTTGCCCCACCCCCGCTTTACTGGCTTAAAACCTTTTACATTTCTAATATTTGCCAGTTCTGATGAAGGGTCACTGACCTGAAATGTGAACTCTCCTTCTCTCTCCACAGATGCTGCCAGACCTGCTGAGTATTTCCAGAATTTCTTGTTTTTATTTCATCTCTCTAAACTTATTTACCCTATGCCAATTTGCACGTGGCTCAGGAAATAATCCAGAGATTATTACCTTTGAGGTTTCGCTTTTTAATTTAGTGCCGAGCTCCTCATACTCCCTGTGCAGAACCTCTTTCCTAGTCCTGACTATCTCGTTGTTGTTACCTATATGGACAGCGACCACTAGATCCTCCTCCTCCCACAGCAAGTTCCTCTCCGGCCCCGAGAAGATGTCCTGAACCCTGGCACCAGGCAGGCAACACAGCCTTCTGGACTCTCGCTCTTGGCTTCAGAGAACTCTGTCTATCCCCTGACCTGAAATGTGAACTCTCCTTCACTCTCCACAGGTACAGCACAGGTTAGATACAGAGTAAAGCTCCCTCTACACTGTCCCATCAAACACTCCCAGGACAGGTACAGCACAGGGATTGGCTGCCCACTGATTTGGGAGCCTGAGTGCATCAACGAGGTGCAGCTGAGAGTGCTGGTGGCAGTTGGAGGTTGCAGAGGTGGAGAGAGGAGCTACACTGAGCAAGGGAGAGCTTCTACAAACAAGCAGAGGAAAACTCCAACAACAATCACCTTTAAAAGAGAAGAAAGTGACATTCTTTTTTTGTTGGAAACAAGGCTTTGTCTGGAGGTGGGTGCTGAACACCAGTAATTTACTTTGGACTGTTGGGGGAGGAACAAGTGGCTGGAACAACAAGGGGTGGGGCTGCCAATTCAACAGGAATCTGTGCTGCTGCAAAAGCACACAGGAAAGCTCCCTCCCCACCCCAATTGAAAAGCCTGGGTCAGCTGAAGCTGCCCAGCTAAACAGACGGAAGGGGATAGATAGTGCCTGGGCAGCTTCAGCTGACCCAGGTGAAGACGACTCCCCCAACCAGAAGACCAACTTCAAAGACTGTTTTAAGTGTACTGTGAGCACCACCTCCAGAAAGCAAGTCATCCCTTCCAGCCTGCCTTTGCCTCTCCTCTCTTACCTCAGCCTCTCCACTAACCTGTTGTTTGTTTGTTTGTCTTTTCAAATTTTTCTGTGAATCTGTTATTTAGTGTGCAAGTCCACAATTTGGGGTGGGTTTAGCTCTTGGACCCATGGCAAGCCCTTCATCACCGGTGGCGGGGCCCTCTACTGCCTACGCAGCTGCAGCTTCTGTGGCTGCCCACGTGGCCCCGTCACCCTTTAAATTATTGACATGCAGCCATGGGGTGAAGAGCTATCCCCACCCCAACATGTCTATTGAGGCCTGCGTTAAGGCAATGGCCGTGGTTGTCGGCCCCTCGGCCATTGTTGCGGCCTCAAAGATGTATGGGAAGGCTGTGTTCTTTTTGAAGACCGAGCGGGCGGTGTCCCTGGCCCTGAGTAAAGGGCTCACTGTGGGGGGGACCTTCCTGCCAGTGGACCCTCTGGGGGCCACTGCGCATCGGATAATGTTGTCCAACGTCCCACCCTTCATTCCCAGTGAGCTCCTCCTCCCCCACCTGCACCATCTGGGGGAGGTGAGGTCGGGGATCACCCCAGTCCGGCTTGGTCTTCGGGAGCACAGCCTCCAACATGTCTACTCCTTCCGCCGCCAGTTATTTATGCAGCTGGCGTGGGAGGAGGACACGGAGGGCCAATTTAATGTGGAGTTCCAGGGGACGGCCTACCGCGTCTTTTGGACCTCGGACGGGGCGCGGTGCCACGTCTGCAAGGGGGTGGGGCATGTTCGGAAGAACTGCCCCAACCTCCCGGCCGCCAGCTCCACCTCGGCGGCCCAGAGTGGTTCCACAGCACCTCCTCCCACTCCCCCCGCATATCCAACAGACACCGCTCAGTCGGTTCCGGAGGCTGTGGTTTTCACAGCCTCTGGCGGGGAGGGGAGCGTCCGTCCGAGCGGAAGGAAGACGCGGGGAAAAAAGAAACATCGTGAGGCGCGTCCCCTGGACACTTTGACTCAACCCGAGCCTGAGCTCAGCCCAAAGCCCATTCCCATGGAATCCACCTGTCCCAGGGCTGGGCTCAGGCCCAGGGTGACTAAAAAAGGAAAAAAGGGTGCGGAGGCGGAGGCCTCTGATGACATGGAGGTCTCTGAGTCTCCGCGCCCAAGTGCGAAAAAGAGGAGAAGGCACCCCTCCACAGAAATAACACAGGGCCCTGAGGTGCAGGGCCCATCTGTTGGAGGGGAGCTGCCTCCTGTTTCTGGTCCTCAGGTGCCCCCGACCGCCACCACCAAGGCTGCAAAGTCCGGGCAGGTGCTCCCTATTCCTCAGGATGGAGGGGAGGGGATGGCCCCGGTACGTGAGGCCCCTCCTGAAGGAGTAAGTGGGGCCCTGCTTGTGGTGGGGGAGCCTGGGGAAACCGCCCATTCCGCCACTGCTACTGGGTCGGGTGTCCTGAATGAAGGGGAGGGCGAGGCCCCAGAGGGTCGGGCCTCCCAGCCAGAGTCCACCACCAACCAGGAGACACCCGACCCAGTTATAACTGAGAATGCTGCCCCATCTGCTGGGCCTGTGGGTGCTGGCGGAGCGGGAGATGGCCTCCTCTCGCCGCCTCCAGTCTCGGCTCCGGCTGGTTTCCCGGAGTCCGGAACTTCTGTCTCCCCTGGACCAGTCATTGGCCTGGGGATGGAGGTGGAGGGGGGTCCTGAACCGCTGGTGCCTACAGGCTCCAGTTTCACAATAGAACCCAGAGAGGACTCCTCTGCCATCGATCCTGGGGGTGGGATCGTGACGGAGGCGGGACCAGCTGGCGCGGCCGGGACGTCCGCCCCACAGTGTGTGGTGGATGTGTCGGCCGCTGGCGGTGACGACCCGGAGGAGGATGGGGATTCGGTGCGGGGCACAGAGGATGATCTTGATTCCATCGCCAGTGAGGTGGTGGAGTCCCTCGTGCCTCCCACCGAATCTCCTCTCATCCCCACGGCGGAACTCCGGGATTTCCTCGCGGCTTGCAGAGGTTGCCGCAATAAAGTTCAGCTGGCCCTCGACCGTTGGTCGAATCTGGCGCTGATCATCCAGTCCGTCCGTGCCGCCCTTAAGATAGCGGGCAAGCGCGCGGACGTGAAACTGGTTGAGAGGCGCCGTTTTAATGTGTTCCTCAATGGGTTGCTGGGGGAGTGGAGGGCCAGGTGCACTTCCACTCTCTCCTCACAGTGAGCTGTTGGTGACGGGTTTTACGTACCTTTGACATGAAGATAACCATAGCCAGCCTCAACATCAACGGCAGCAGAGGGGCTCACCGCAGATTTCACAATCTCTCAGTCCTTAGGGAAGGGAGATACGCGGTGAGCTTTCTGCAGGAAACCCACACCGTTCCGGGAGACGAAGCCACCTGGCTCCTGGAGTGGCAGGGTGGGGTCTACATGAGTCACCTCACCCCTATTTCTAGTGGGGTGGCTATCTTGTTGGCCCCGACTTTTCAGCCGGAGATCTTGGGGGTCAAGGAGCTAGTGCCGGGCCGCTTGCTCCACCTCGCCGTTCGCCTGGGTAGCGTGCCGCTCCACTTTGTGAACGTGTACGCGCCCAGGCCCGGCGCTTTGCAAGCGCGCTTCTTTGAAGAAGTGTCCGCTCTCTTGAGCTCCATCGATAGCGGCGAGTGCATCATCCTCGGGGGGGATTTTAACTGCACCCTCGAGGTGGGGGATCGCTCCGGTCCCCAGCGCGGCCAAGCGTCGGTGGAGAAGTTGAGGGGACTGATCAGCTCCCTTAACTTGGTGGACGTCTGGCGGAATCTCCATCCCGACTCCAGCGCCTTCACGTGGAGGTCTGGAGGAGGGGGGTCGCGAATCGACCGCCTCTACATTTCGCAGGCGTACGTCTCCCGTGTCTCGGCGGCCTCCATGCGGCTGGTGCCGTGCTCGGACCACCGCCTGGTGTGGGCGGAGTTCACTCCGCTCCGCACGCGGGCGGGGTCTGCGTACTGGCACTTTAACAACCGGCTGCTGGAGGACGTGCGATTTCGGGACTTGTTCTGTCGATTCTGGGCCGACTGGAGAAGGAAGCAGGGGGGCTTCCCCTCCTTGAGGCTATGGTGGGATGTGGGCAAGACTCACATCCGCGTCTTCTGTCAGGAGTACGCGAAGGGGTCGACCAAGAGGCGGGAAGCCGAGGTCGGGCGCCTTGAGAGGGAGGTGCTCGACTTGGAATCCCGCCTCGGTCATGCCGTCGCGGACCCGGCCCTGTGGCAGGCGTACAAAGAGAAGAAGGGCGCGCTGAGGAACCTGCAGCTCATAGGGTCCCGAGGCGCGTACGTGAGGTCGCGGATCCAGATCCTGGAAGATTTGGACCGCGCCTCACCCTTCTTCTACTCGCTGGAAAAATGGCGGGGTGTCCGTAAGCAGCTCGTCGAGCTGCTGGCCGACGACGGATCCTCCATCACGGATCCGGAGGGAATGGGCCTCCTGGTCCGGACGTATTACAGTGCGTTGTTCTCTCCGGATCCGTCCAGCGATGATGCGCGCAGAGTTTTGTGGGAGGACCTGCCGCAGGTCAGCCCGGAGGGCGCCGAAGGATTGGAGGCTCCGCTCACGTTGGCGGAGCTGACTGGCGCCCTCCACCAGCCCTCGAGGGGCAAATCCCCAGGGCTGGATGGGTTGACCGTGGAGTTCCTCAGGGCGTTCTGGGACGTCCTGGGGGACGATTACGCGCGGGTCCTGGGGGAAAGCCTGGCGACCGGGGAGATGCCCCTCTCGTGGCGCAGGGCGGTCATCGTCCTGCTGCCGAAGAGGGGCGATCTCCGCCTTCTTAAAAACTGGCGTCCGGTCTCCCTCCTCAGCACGGATTATAAGATCTTTGCCCGGGCTATGTCTACCCGCCTGGGCTCCGTGCTGGCCCACATGATCCACCCCGACCAGTCCTACACGGTCCCGGGCCGGTCCATCCAGGACAACATCCACCTGGTCCGGGACCTGATCCATCTTTTCCAGAGGACTGGTCAGTCGGTCGCCTTTCTCTCCCTCGATCAGGAGAAGGCGTTCGACAGGGTGGATCACGATTACCTTTTCGGGACTCTGCGCGCTTTCGGACTCGGGCCGCATTTCGTGGCCCGGGTCCGACTTTTATACGCCGCCGCAGAGTGTCTAGTCAAAGTTAACGGGTCCTTGACGGCGCCCCTTCGATTTGGGAGAGGAGTGCGTCAGGGGTGCCCCATGTCCGGCCAATTGTATACCATCTGCGTGGAGCCCTTCCTGTGCCTGCTTCGCAGGAGGTTGACGGGATTGGCTCTGCGCGAGCCGGCCATGCGGGTCGTCCTCTCGGCTTACGCCGACGACGTGCTCCTCGCAATCACAGATCCCGTTGACTTGCGGAGGATGCGCGACTGCCAGCAGACCTTTTCTGCCGCGTCCTCCGCGAGGATCAATTGGGAGAAATGTTCCGGACTCCTGGTTGGTCAGTGGCGGGTGGACTCCCTGCCGGAGGAGATGACACCTTTTGCGTGGAGCACCACGCACCTCCTCTATCTGGGAGTCCACCTTAGCCCCGCTGAGGAAGCCTGGCCGGCAAACTGGCAGGAGTTGGAGGCGAAAGTCACCGCTCGGCTGGGGCGCTGGACAGGACTGCTCCGAGTGCTTTCCTACAGGGGCCGAGCGTTGGTCATAAACCAACTGGTGGCCTCCATGCTGTGGTACCGGTTGGTCACTTTGGCCCCGCCCCCTGTATTTGCCACCAAGATCCAGAAGAAACTCGTCGATTTCTTCTGGGGCAAGAGGAAACACTGGGTCTCTGCCGCGGTCCTGAGTCTCCCGATCGAGGAGGGCGGTCAGTCGCTGGTGTGCGTCCGCACCCAGGCTGCGACTCTCCGCCTTCGGACCCTGCAGAGATACCTGTACGTCGAGCGTCCTCCCAGATGGTGTGCGCTGGCGACGTATTTTTTCCGCCAGTGTCACTGCCTTCAAGACGACACGCAGCTCCCGGTGGAGTCCGTTAGCCGCGCCTCTCTGAGGGAGTTGCCTGTCTTTTACCGGGATCTTTTCCGAGTCTGGAACATGGTCGCCTCCAGTCAGGGCGCTCCCCCGCCGGCGGAGGAGATCGCCTCGGCTGTCCGGGCGGCCGACTCCGGGGACGGTCCGGCGGGCGGAGGAGTAGCCGGAACCCCCGGGACGCCCCTCACTGCGGGTGGCGAGGGGGCTCGGGAGTGCGGAGCGATCCCGGCCGAGCTGACCCCCGCTCGGCCGGAACTGCTCATCGGACCCAGGCCCCGAAACCCTCCTCGGGAGCCGGTCCCGCACAACCCGAGCCGCCTCTCGGAAATGCCCTCCGTGCCATTCCAATCGGCGCGGAGGGGTTTCCTGTACGGGCTGCTCCTGCACACTCTCCACTTCCTCGCCCTCGTCAGCCGGCCGGACACGCCCTGGCGGTCCGCGTTGCCATCTGGCGGCGAGGGGAAACCCCGATGGAGGTCTCTCTACGCGGGAGTCTTCCCCCTTTACATCGGGGACCTGGGGTGGAGGGTGCTGCACAGAGCAGTCCCGTGCAATAGGCTTTTAAGTAGGTTCACGGACTCCCAGGCCAGCTGTACTTTCTGCGGCCTGGACGAGTCCGTGTTCCACATTTATATGGAGTGTGCGAGGTTGCAGCCCCTATTTGAGTATCTGAAGGGGCTGCTCCTCAAATTCTGGCTGCACTTCAGTCCCACGCTCCTGATCTTTGGGCACCCGGTGCGGAGGGGCTTGGGCCGGGAGGAGGATCTCCTCGTCGGTCTGCTCCTGGGCCTGGCCAAGGTGGCAATTCACAGGTCCAGGTTGCGGGCCGTCGGGGGTTCCGTCCTCCCCGATTGCCTGCCCCTCTTCCGCGGTTACGTTCGCGCCCGGGTGTCCCTGGAAAAGGAGCATGCGGTGTCCGCCGGTACGCTTGAGGCCTTCCGCGACCGGTGGGCACCGCAGGGACTGGAGTGCATCGTCGACGCCGAGAATGGCATTTTAATTTGAGTTTTTTGTTTATTTATCTGTTTTAATAAAGTTATTTTAAAACTGTAAATATGTACATAAAGGGGGCCTGAGGGATAAAGGCCCCCTCGATGTGAAAAATATAAAAGGGGCCTGGGGTATAAAGGTCACCTTGAAAAAAAAAAAAAAACGGGGTTAGAAACAGAGTAAATCTCCCTCTACACTGTCCCCATCAAACACGAAAAAAAAAAAAAAAAACGGGGGTTAGATACAGAAAAAAGAAAAAAAAAAAAAAAAATGGGGTTAGAAAAAAAAAAAACGGGGTTAGATACAGGGCTTGGGCCGGGAGGATGATCTCCTCGTCGGTCTGCTCCTGGGCCTGGCCAAGGTGGCAATTCACAGGTCCAGGTTGCGGGCCGTCGGGGGGTCCGTCCTCCCCGATTGCCTGCCCCTCTTCCGCGGTTACGTTCGCGCCCGGGTGTCCCTGGAAAAGGAGCATGCGGTGTCCGCCGGTACGCTTGAGGCCTTCCGCGACCGGTGGGCACCGCAGGGACTGGAGTGCATTGTCGACGCCGAGAATGGCATTTTAATTTGAGTTTTTTGTTTATTTATTTGGTTTTAATAAAGTTATTTTAAAAATGTAAGTGTGTACATAAAGGGGGCCTGAGGAATAAAGGCCCCCTCGACATAAAAAATATATAAAGGGGGCCTGAGGAATAAAGGCCCCCTCGACATAAAAAATATATAAAAGGGGCCTGGGGTATAAAGGTCACCTTAAAAAAAAAACAGGGTTCGGAAAAAAAAAGTGGGCAAAAAAAAAACGGGGTTAGATACAGAGTAAAGCTCCCTCTACACTGTCCCCATCAAACACTCCCAGGACAGGTACAGCACGGGGATTGGCTGGGCAATTTGGAGCACTTCCTGCCAGCAATCAGGGGGAGCAGCTGCACCTGTGCTGCAGGAACTGCAGAGTGGAGAGAGGAGAGTGGAATAACTGCAAAGAGGTGAATGTAGAGTGGAGACAGCTGCATTTACTGAGGAACTGTTGCACTTTCTCAAGGATTAAGAAGACCTGCAAGTCATTTTGGAGGGGTGGAGGGTGCTGCACAGGGCAGTCCCGTGCAATAGGCTTTTAAGTAGGTTCACGGACTCCCAGGCCGCCTGTACTTTCTGCGGCCTGGACAAGTCCGTGTTCCACGTTTATACGGAGTGTGCGAGGTTGCAGCCCCTCTTTGAGTATCTGAAGGGGCTGCTCCTCAAATTCTGGCTGCACTTCAGCCCCACGCTCCTGATCTTTGGGCACCCGGTGCGGAGGGGCTTGGGCCGGGGGGAGGATCTCCTCACCGGTCTACTCCTGGGCCTGGCCAAGGTGGCAATTCACAGGTCCAGGTTGCGGGCCGTCGGGGGGTCCGTCCTCCCCGATTGCCTGCCCCTCTTCCGCGGTTACGTTCGCGCCCGGGTGTCCCTGGGGAAGGAGCATGCGGTGTCCGCCGGTACGCTTGAGGCCTTCCGTGACCGGTGGGCACCGCAGGGACTGGAGTGCATCGTCGACGCCGAGAATGGCATTTTAATTTGAGTTTTTTGATTATTTATCTGGTTTTAAATAAAGTTATTTTTTAAAAAAATGTAAATATGTATATAAAGGGGGCCTGAGGAATAAAGGCCCCCTCAACATGAAAATATAAAAGGGGCCTGGGGTATAAAGGTCACCTTAAAAAGAAAAAAAAACGGGGTTTGATAAAGAGTAAAGCTCCCTCGACACTAAAAAAAAAGAGAAAAAAAACGGGGTTAGAAGAAAAAAGAAAAAAAAAAACGGAGTTTGATACAGAGTAAAGCTCCCTCTACACTGTCCCCATCAAATACTCCCAGGGCAGGTACAGCACGGGGTAAGATACGGAGTAAAGCTCTCTCTACACTGTCCCCATCAAATACTCCCAGGGCAGGTACAGTACGGGGTAAGATACAGAGTAAAGCTCCCTCTACACCGTTCCCCCATCAAAAGAAACGGGGTTACATACAGAGTAAAGCTCCCTCTACACAGTCCCCAATATACAACTCTGCTATTTCTATTCCAGATCACAACTGTCTTTACTGACTTATCAGTGTAATTATCCAAAACTGCTCAGTGAGTTGCTATCAGACTGGTGGTTACTAGCCTTGGCTGATGAAGTCATTTAATACATGGTCCTTGCATTTTGAGGCCTGTGAACAAGCCTTAACCATTGTCTCCTTGCTGTGTGTAAGAGCTCCTTACACTGAGTCCCGTTCCCTCTTATCACTGTGATAACTCCTCGTTGAATTTAGAGTTCAGACTGGTTTTTGCAGAATGAACATTGGAGGAAATTAATGTATCAATGGATCTCTCCTGGGAGCCCATTACCAACCATTTCCAGGCTCGTCCAGCAAGAATAATACAAGGGTTGGCACTGATTATGACTGCAGATCACCTTATCCAGCAGTTAGATGGACATTATGCTTCTGTGTGATTGCACTTCACGGAGAGCCTTCTCCATTATTAGGAATGTAATAACAGAAGGAGGCTGCCGAGCCTGTTCCCTTGTTTAAATAGATCGTGTCTGATCTGTACCTCAACTCTATTTTCCCACCTTCGCTCCCTATCCCTTCATACCCTTACCCAGTGAGAATCCATCACTCTTAATCTTGACAGTGTCACTTCATCCCCCCGAACATCAACAGATTTTTGAGGGAGAGAGTTGCAGATTTCCACTCTTACCTTTGATCCAGAAGGTCACGGACATCCCCCCCCCCTCCCATGTCCCCCCCTACACCGCCGCCCATCCAGTGAGGTACTGAGGGAGTGCTGCACTGTCAGAAGGGCCGACTTTCAGATGAGTCATTACACCAAGGCTCTGTCTGCTGTCTCAGGCGAATATATAAAATCCCACGCCACAATTTTAAAGAAGAACAGGGAAGTTTGTCAAAGTTTCCTGGCCAATATTTAGCCCTCAACGAACACCACTGAACAAAAACAGATTACTTGGACATTATCTCATTGTTGTTTGTGGGATCTTGCTGTGCACAAATTGGCTGCCACTTTTCAACAGTGACTACTGTCAGGCAGGTAAAATTAAAACCCGACCTGGGCCCCACCCGACCACAGCCAATCCGAACCCGACCCGGGCCCGACTACAGCCAATCCGAACCCGACCTGGACCCGACCACAGCCAATCTGAACTCGACCCGGACCCGACTGGACCACAGCCAATCCGAATCCGACCCGGGCCCGACTACAGCCAATCCGAACCCGACCTGGACCCGACCACAGCAAATCCGAACCCGACCCGGGCCCGACTACAGCCAATCCGAACCCGACCCGGGCCCGACTACAGCCAATCCGAACCCGACCCGGGCCTGACCACAGCCAATCTGAATCCGACCCGGGCCCGACCACAGCCAATCTGAACTCGACCCGGACCCGACTGGACCACAGCCAATCCGAATCCGACCCGGGCCCGACCACAGCCAATCCGAACCCGACCCGGGCCCGACTACAGCCAATCCGAACCCGACCCGGGCCTGACCACAGCCAATCTGAATCCGACCTGGGCCCGACAACAGCCAATCCAAACCCGACCTGGCCCGACCACAGCCAATCCGAACCCGGCCTGGACACAACTACAGCCAATCCGAACCCGACCTGGACCCGACTACAACCAATCCGAACCCAACCCGGACCCGACCCGACCACAGCCAATCCGAACCTGACGCAGGCCCGACCCGATCACAGCCAATCTGAATCCGACCTGGCCCGACCACCCGACCTGGCCCGACACGACTACAGCCAATCCGAACCCGACCTGGACCCAACTACAGCCAATCCGAACCCACCTGGACCCGACTACAACCAATCCGAACCCAACCCGGACCCGACCCGACCACAGCCAATCCGAACCCGACGCGGACCTGACCACAGCCAATCGGAACTCGACCCGGACCCGACCCGGCCACAGCCAATCTGAACCTGACCCAGGCCTGACCCGACCACAGCCAATCTGAACCTGACCCGGGCCTGACACGACCACCGACAATCTGAACCTGACCCAGGCCCGACCTGACCACAGCCATTCCGAACCTGACCCAGGCCCAGCCCGACCACAGCCATTCCGAACCTGACCCAGGCCCGACCCGACCACAGCCATTCCGAACCTGACCCAGGCCCGACCCGACCACAGCCATTCCGAACCTGACCCAGGCCCGACCCGACCACAGCCATTCCGAACCCGACCCAGGCCCGACCCGACCACAGCCAATCCGAACCCGACCCTGGCCCGACCCAACCACAGCCAATCCGAACCTGACCCAGGCCCGACCCGACCACAGCCATTCCGAACCTGACCCAGGCCCGACCCGACCACAGCCAATCCGAACCTGACCCAGGCCCGACCCGACCACAGCCAATCCGAACCTGACCCAGGCCCGACCCGACCACAGCCATTCCGAACCTGACCCAGGCCCGACCTGACCACAGCCAATCCGAACCCGACCCTGGTCCGACCCGACCACAGCCAATCCGAACCTGACCCAGGCCCGACCCGACCACAGCCAATCCGAACCTGACCCGGGCCCAACCACAGCCAATCCGAACCCGACCCGGGCCCAACCACAGCCAATCCGAACCTGACCCTGGCCCGACCCGACCACAGCCAATCCGAACCCAACCTGAGCCCAACCCGACCACAGCCAATCCGAACCTGACCCAGGCCCGACCCGACCACAGCCATTCCGAACCTGACCCAGGCCCGACCCGACCACAGCCAATCCGAACCTGACCCAGGCCCAACCCGACCACAGCCAATCCGAACCTGACCCAGGCCCGACCCGACCACAGCCATTCCGAACCTGACCCAGGCCCGACCTGACCACAGCCAATCCGAACCCGACCCGGGCCCAACCACAGCCAATCCGAACCTGACCCTGGTCCGACCCGACCACAGCCAATCCGAACCTGACCCAGGCCCGACCCGACCACAGCCAATCCGAACCCGACCTGGACCCGATCACAGCCAATCCGAACCCGACCCGGGCCTGACCCGATCACAGCCAATCCGAACCCGACCCGGACCCAAGTCCTTTAATTTTTTAATGCCTGACCCAATCTGAACCTGACACGTGTAGTCGGGTTTGGTCGGCTAGCTTTAGGCCAGGTCCTGAATAAACAGGCCAAAGGAGATGGAATAAATGAACAGTTCGCTTTGAATAAAGATTCCTTCCGACTGTCGTTCAGTTTAACTGTGGACTGTTGTTCACTGCCTAAAGCTGTCCTCTCAAAGAGGGAAGTGTGGTGACTGTCGGGAAGGAGATCTCGAATTTGGATATTGTAAACTGTAAAATTACAAAAATTACAAAAAATAACTTAAAAAAGTAAAATAAGAAAATTCTAGTAACACCCAGCGGCTCAGGCAGTGGAGAGAAATAGAGTTAACATTTCAGGCTGATAACCTTTCATCAGAACCTGCAAAAAATATAGTGGCAGATTCATTATAAAGGCCTTCAGAAATCAGTACGGTTGTGATTTCAGATATTCCTGTTTCCTAAACGTTTGTTCTGCATCATTGCCATTTTCAAAATCATTAATTTAACTGTAGGAACTCCGCTATATTTTCCGATTATATCGGTTTTCCCTAAGGTTTTGTGATTGAGTTTTAGACTGGGTGTTCTTGGTTCATATTGTTCTACTTACTGGATGATTGATTTTTAGAGACGTTATGGTCCTGACTTGTCATCGTTCTCAAGTCTAACAAAGTCAGAATTACATTTGTAGTAATTTGATAAAATTAGATCTGATATAAATAACGCCCCCCCAGCTCCCCCCAGCGTGCCTGCTTTGCTAATAACGAGTTGTTCGCTTTTATTTGACACAAGGTGCTTGGATATAACACACCCTGGAACATAATGCTCACAAAACACTCTATCTTTCAGTTCCAGAGAGACTGGAAATGACTTTGCCGCCTCTGACTACAAAACGCCGCAAAATCCACCGTTACAAGTACCCGATTACGCATGGCAAGAAGAAAGTGAATAATAATGGTAAGACTGATGCTAAACTGCATTGACCGTGTCTGAGATATAGAATGGGGCTTTCTCCTCATTCGATATATCTGGGAGATAAATAGGGTTGGTTTTCATTTCATTTCTTACAGACCAATGGGTTACAAAAACTGTCCACACTGAGAGCCTGGCTTTGTATATCCCGAGTGTCCACGTCCAGCCCTACGCGACCCGAGCCCGAATGCTGGACCCGGAAGACAGACCCGACCCGACCTGAACCCGACCCATGTCATCGGGTCTGGTTGGGTTCGGGTCGGGAAACCACGCTTTACAGGTAAACCCAGCACCTGCCAACAATGAGGAAAACTAATTTCGCCGCATGAACATTGATTTTGGACTGTTGTTGGTGAAGACAGAACTTGCTTTAAAAAACAATTGGAGACTTTGGCTGGAGAGAGATATCACTATATCAACAGATAGTACTTCAAAGGACAAAAGGGCTATTCCCTGCTCCAATTTAATCCACAGTGGACTTTTGATTACCAGACGTTGAAGGTGGAAAGGCTAGCATTCGAGGTTAACTGATAAGATGGCCGAATACACAAACAGACCTGGTTGGACTGGTTTGGGTCACATGACTAAGTGACTGTTGGAATTTTTTGAATCTGAACTTCCAACAGGGAATTTGAAATCAGAAAGCTGTTTTCTCCTGGACTGATAACTCCTCTCTCCTGTCTGCTCTCATCTCACTCTCACCAGCTTCGGAAACTATTGAAGACACATGAACCCAAGAGAGAAAAGTTTCCGACAGTGAACAAGGGTTAAGAAAAATACTGGGCCACAACAAAAAGTAAGATTACTTACAAAAGGACTAGAGTGAGCTCGAAGCACAGTAAACAAGAAACTCTTCTGATATTGGTTCAAGCCTCTCCATTTTATTTTTCTTCCACTCTTTTCTGTCTCTATTTGCATGTGTGTATCGCGTGTGCATGCTAGCGTGGGCGTGTCGTATATCCATAGGTGTTAACCGTATTAGAGTTTAAGTTTAAGGTTTAATAAATTTCACTTTTCTTTTTTAAAACTAAGAAAGCCTGTTTATGCTCATTTCTTTGCCTTATAATTGGAAAGTGGTGAACAAGGTTTCATCAAAGGGGGAGCTCAAAACACAGTGTGTTTAAAATGAAACCCTGTTACAATAAGACCAGGTGAAGACAGTAAAAGACCCCCTAGACACCTTTCTCACCTGGTCATAACACTACACTTCAAAAGTACTTCATTGGCTGTAATGTGCTTTTTAAAAATTTGTTCGTGGGGTGTGGGATTTGCTGGCGAAGCCAACATTTGTTGCCCATGCCTAATTGTCCTTGAACTGAGTGGCTTGCTAGGCTATTTCAAAGGGCATGTAAGAGTCAGCCACATTGCTGTGGGCCTGGAGTCACATGTAGGCCAGACCAAGTAAGGATGGCAGATTTCCTTCCCTAAAGGACATTAGTGAACCAGATGGATTTTTACAACAATTATTTCATGGTCACCATTAGATTAGCTTTTTAATTCCAGATTTATTAATTGAATTCAAATTTCACCATCTGCCGTGGTGGGATTCAAACCCATGTTCTCAGATCACTAGCCTGGGCCTCTGGATTACTAGTCCAGTGACATTGCCACCAGGCCACTACCTCCCCAGCCTGAAGTCATGAAAGGCGCTATAGAAATGCAAGTCTTTCTTTTCTTTTCACTCCTGAATGGAGTGGCTCTGATTTTAAGATGCCGTGCCCTTTTTTTTTTTTAGATTAGATTAGAGATACAGCACTGAAACAGGCCCTTCGGCCCACCGAGTCTGTGCCGAACATCAACCACCCATTCATACTAATCCTACACTAATCCCATATTCCTACCAAACATCCCCACCTGTCCCTATATTTCCCTACCACCTACCTATACTAGTGACAATTTATAATGGCCAATTTACCTATCAACCTGCAAGTCTTTTGGCTTGTGGGAGGAAACCGGAGCACCCGGAGAAAACCCACGCAGACACAGGGAGAACTTGCAAACTCCACACAGGCAGTACCCAGAATCGAACCCGGGTCCCTGGAGCTGTGAGGCTGCGGTGCTAACCACTGCGCCACTGTGCCGCCCTTGTTCCGGATTTCCCCCAACAAAGGAAATAATTTCTCTTCCTTTCATCATTTTAAACCCCTCAATCCAATCATTCCTCAAGCTTCTAAACTCAAGGGAATAGAGCCAAGTTTATGTAAACCTGTCCTCATATCTTAACCCTTTAAGTCCTGGTAGCATTCCCCGAACAAAGGAATAGATGAATGAGTTGAAGTTACGTCGGGTTTTGACTCCCGTAAAGCACAGGAGAAAAGGAATGCAGGAGAAAATGAGGAATTCTACAATCTTCAACTCTTGTGGAGGAATATTTCGTAGCAGGAAAATGTGGGAGAGAAATTGATAAAGAGCAGTGGAGGAGATGTAATAATCTAGAGGGAGGTGAGTTCACAGGATAATACAAATAATTACAAAGACTGAAAATCTGAAATAAAATACAAAGAATGTTCAAAATACACAGGCGGTCATTCAGTAGCTGTGAAAAGGAAGTATAAATGTTCGAGTGTGCAGACTTTACCTGATAGAAGATCTACACCATTTCTGACAAAGGATCTACACTCGCCATCCCCTTCAATATCCCACCCGGTCTAATTCCACTCTTCTGCCTACTCCCCATCTCCTTTAATATCCCGTCCGGTCTAACTCCACTCTCCTGTCTACTCCCCATCCCCTTCAATATCCCGCCCGGTCTAATTCCACTCTCCTGTCTACTCCCCATCCCCTTCAATATCCCACCCGGTCTAATTCCACTCTCCAGTCTACTCCCCATCCCCTTCAATATCCCGCCCGGTCTAACTCCACTCTCCTGCCTACTCCCCATCCCCTTCAATATCCCGCCCGGTCTAATTCCACTCTCCAGTCTACTCCCCATCCCCTTCAATATCCCGCCCGGTCTAATTCCACTCTCCTGTCTACTCCCCATCCCCTTCAATATCCTGTCCGGTCTAATCCCACTCTCCACGTTTTGTTATTCCTCTTTTTCAAACAGTTAATTTCCTTTTAAAGGACTTTATGGGTTTTACGCCAGCAGTTTGTGTCTGGGAATTCTCACCACTCTCAGTGGGAAAAGACATTGGGCTGAATGTTCCTGGCCCATTGGCGGTGAGGCAGGAGGGCTGGTAGTATGGTGGAGGAAGGCATGGGGAGAGAAACCCATGCCTTCCTCCACCATACTGCAACACCATGGCATATTTTTTTATTTGTACTTATTTTATTTAGAGATACAACAGTGAAACAGGCCCTTCGATTCTGTGCCGACCAAGAACCACCCATTTATACTAACCCTACAGTAATCCTATATTCCCTACCACCTACCTACACTAGGGGCAATTGACAATGGCCAATTTACCTATCAACCTGCAAGTCTTTGGCTGTGGGAGGAAACCGGAGCACCCGGCGAAAACCCACACGGTCACAGGGAGAACTTGCAAACTCCACACAGGCAGTACCCAGAATCGAACCCGGGTCCCTGGAGTTGTGAGGCTGCGGTGCTAACCACTGCGCCACTGTGCCGCCCTTTAATATATTAAAGGAAATGGGGAGTAGGCAGGACAGTGGAATTAGACTGGGGGGGATATTACCAAAAGTGGGAACCTTGGTGGTGTGGTGAACCATTGGGCAGCCAATTGAGCCACTTAAGTGCCCAATTAAGGCCCACCTCCCGCCCCTGTAGGCATTTTGCCCACGTTAGGACAGCCCGCTGCCGTTTGGCGAGACCACCGGGTAAACCCTGACGGCCTTCCTGTGGGCTCCCGGTGGTGGGCGGGGGTGGGGGGGTGCGGGCCAGCCCTATATGGCCCACAGGGGGGCCTCCGGTTACAGTTGCCACTCCAGTGGTCACAGTGGTGCTGCTGTAACAATCACAGCCACACCCCTGTCATCCTGGTCACCGGGTCTGCCTGCCTCGTTCCAGCTCCAGCTTCCACAAAGAATCTCACCAGTGTCCGAGAGTGCCTCAGCATCGAGGTGCTCTCTCCTTTGTGATGCAGCCTCAGCACTGGCTACCGCTGGTAGTGGCACCGCCAAGGCTGATGAGCCGTCGGCTCTCTGAGTGGGCCAGCAGCTCTGTGGGGGCGGGGGTGTGTAAGGAAGGGCCGGGACGTTATCTTCAATTGGATGCTGGCTGGCTGTTATTTGTTCACTGCTGGCAAAATGCTGCCCAGGGTCCCGCCACTGCCCGAGCGGGGTGACCTCCTGCTTTCTTCCCCAGGGGTGGGACTTAACCTCGTAAAGAAAAATTCAGCCCATTGTCTAAACACCATTTATGGGACAGATTGAGAATTTCTTCATCCTGAATGACCACTAACAAGACATACTTAAGACGATCTACGAGACTGATCGCTAATCAATCTTCCAACGCCTGAAACAGCACCAGCTCAGTCTCTGTTAAATGAGTCATTCCATGGAAATTGCTTCCAGAGTTATTGTGGCAGTATCGAAGGCTTCGCGACATATTTGCTTCTCCCCAATGGGCTTTGAGGAGTGCTGAAAAATATTTTCAATAAGCAGACAGACAGACCCATCAGAACATCTATTAAAAATATTCATTCCCAGGATGCGGGTGTCACTGGCTAGGCCAGCTTTTGTTGCCTATCCCTAATTTCCCTTGAGATGGTGGTGGTGAGCTGCTGGCCTTGAACTGCGGCAGTCCATCTGGTGTGGGGAGATAAAATGTAAAAAAGATGTAAAAAAACAAAAGTTTTGGAAACTTCCATCGGGTCAAACAGCTCTTAAAAAGGAGAAACGCAGGTCAAAGTTCAGACTATGTTGCAGGGTCGTCTCATCTCCTTTCTCTTTTGCGTATAAGAACATAAGAAATAGGAGGAGTAGCCTGCACTGTCATTCAGTACGATCATAGCTGATTTCCCACCTCATCTCCACTTTCCCCTCCGATCCCCGTATTCCTTGATTCCCTGTGTGTCCAAAAACTTACCAATCCCTGTCTTGAATATACTGAATGACTGAGCATCCACAGATCTCCAGGGTAGAGAATTCCAAAGATTCACAACCATCAGAGTGAAATTTCACCTCATCTCAGTCCTAAGTAGCTGATTCCCTTTCCTGAGACTGTGCTCCCCTAGTTCTCGACTTTCCAACCTGCAAGTCTTTGGCTGTGGGAGGAAACCGGAGCACCCGGCGGGAACCCACACAATCACAGGGAGAACTTGCAAACTCCACACAGGCAGTACCCAGAATTGAACCCGGGTTTCTGGAGCTGTGAGGCTGCGGTGCTAACCACTGCGCCACCTTTTCAACAATTTCCATCCCTACAGGAAATAAGGAGGCAACAACAACAACTTGTATTTCTATGGTGCATTTAATTTATTCTGGGAATGTGGGCATTGCTGGCAAGGATGGGAATTATTTTCCATCCCCAGCTGCCCTGAGAGGGCTGTGGAGAGCCTTCCCCTTGACCCATTGCAGTCCGTGTGATCGGATGTGAAGTTATTGGCTGTACATTCGCATAACCTGAATGCCTCTCCCTCAGAGTGAAGACCGGGCATCGGCACGTGACACTGCTGGCTGACACCCTCCCGATAGCCAAATTTCAGGGTCTGGCTTCGGACATGGAAGATGGGCCCTTTGTGCTGTACGCACGCTCTTGTGGAACCACAGTCCAGGGTCCACCGTGGGGAAGGAAGGCATTGGAGAGCACACCGGCCTATACTATCACTGGATTAGGATCCCAGAGTCGATCCTAACTCCCTTCACCTGGCATTAACAGGGCAGTAACTGCCTCAAAATGAGGCAGATGCCATTTTGAATGGGGCCTATGACTGGGATAGAGAGAAACTATTCCCACTGGTGGGTGGAGTGCAGAACATGGGGACATAACCTTAAAATTAGACTCAGGCAATTCAGCAGAGAAGTTAGGAAACATTTCTTCACATAAAGGGTAGTAGATGTGTGGAACGCATCCCCACAAAAAATATGCTAGCTCAAGTTATAATTATAAATCAGAGACTTCTTACTTGACAAGGGTTTGGAGACAATTGGATGGAGTTAACATACAGATCAGCCATGGTCTCATTGAGCAGCAGAACAGGCTGAAGGGGCTGAATGGCCTCCTCCTGTTCCTATTTTACGATGATAGGTCCCCTTTAATTGTGGGGATTGCGGTCTTATAAGGTAAACAGGGTCCCGACTGCTGGGTCGGAGCTGGATCAGGACTGGATCCAAGTTGGGTTAGAGCTGGATCAGAGCTGGATCAGGACTGGGTCAAAGTTGGGTCAGAACTGGGTCGGAGCTGGGTCGGGGCCGGGTTGGGGCTGGGTCGGGGCTGGGTCAAGGCTAGGTCGGAGCTGGGTCAGAGCTGGGTCAGGGCACGGTTGGGGCTGGGTCGGGGCTGGGTCAGAGCTGGGTCAGGGCAGGGTTGGGGCTGGGTCGGAGCTGGGTCAGAGCTGGGTCGGGGCTGGGTCAGAGCTGGGTCAGAGCTGGGTTGGGGCTGGGTCGGGGCTGGGTCGGAGCTGGGTCAGAGCTGGGTTGGGGCTGGGTCGGAGCTGGGTCGGAGCTGGGTCAGGGCAGGGTTGGGGCTGGGTCGGAGCTGGGTCAGAGCTGGGTCAGAGCTGGGTCGGGGCTGGGTCGGAGCTGGGTCAGAGCTGGGTTGGGGCTGGGTCGGAGCTGGGTCAGGGCAGGGTTGGGGCTGGGTCGGAGCTGGGTCAGAGCTGGGTCAGAGCTGGGTCGGGGCTGGGTCGGAGCTGGGTCAGAGCTGGGTTGGGGCTGGGTCGGAGCTGGGTCAGGGCAGGGTTGGGGCTGGGTCGGAGCTGGGTCAGAGCTGGGTTGGGGCTGGGTCGGGGCTGGGTCGGAGCTGGGTCAGAGCTGGGTTGGGGCTGGGTCGGGGTTGGGTCGGAGCTGGGTCAGAGCTGGGTTGGGGCTGGATCGGAGCTGGGTCAGAGCTGGGTCGGGGCTGGGTCAGAGCTGGGTCGGGGCTGGGTCAGAGCTGGGTCGGGGCTGGGTCGGAGCTGGGTCGGAGCTGGGTCAGGGCAGGGTTGGGGCTGGGTCGGGACTGGGTCAGAGCTGGGTTGGGGCTGGGTCAGAGCTGGGTCAGGGCAGGGTCGGAGCTGGGTCGGAGCTGGGTCGTACTGGGTCGGAGCTGGGTCGGGGCTGGGTCGGGGCTGGGTCTGGGCTGGGTCGGAGCTGGATCGGGGCTGGGTCGGGACTGGGTCAGAGCTGGATCGGAGCTGGGTCGGAGCTGGGTCGGAGCTGGGTCGGGGCTGGGTCGGAGCTGGGTCGGAGCTGGGTCAGAGCTGGGTCAGAGCTGGGTCGGGGCTGGGTCGGGGCTGGATCGGAGATGGGTCGGGGCTGGATCGGAGCTGGGTCAGAGCTGGGTCGGGGCTGGGTCGGGGCTGGGTCGGAGCTGTGTCAGAGCTGGGTCGGGGCCGGGTTGGGGCTGGGTCAGAGCTGGGTCGGGGCTGGGTCAAGGCTAGGTCGGAGCTGGTTCGGGACTGGGTCGGAGCTGGGTCAGAACTGGATCGGGGCTGGGTCGGAGCTGGATCGGAGCTGGATCGGAGCTGGGTCGGGGCTGGATCGGGGCTGGGTCGGAGCTGGATCGGGGCTGGGTCGGAGCTGGGTCGGAGCTGGGTCGGAGCTGGGTCGGGGCAGGGTTGGGGCTGGGTCGGAGCTGGGTCGGAGCTGGGTCAGAGCTGGGTCGGGGCTGGGTCGGGGCTGGGTCGGGGCTGGGTCGGAGCTGGGTAAGAGCTGGGTTGGGGCTGGGTCGGAGCTGGGTCAGAGCTGGGTCGGGGCTGGGTCAGAGCTGGGTCGGGGCTGGGTCGGGGCTGGGTCGGAGCTGGGCCAGGGCAGGGTTGGGGCTGGGTCGGGACTGGGTCAGAGCTGGGTTGGGGCTGGGTCGGAGCTGGGTCAGGGCAGGGTTGGGGCTGGGTCGGAGCTGGGTCAGAGCTGGGTCGGAGCTGGGTAAGGACTGGGTCGGAGCTGGGTTGGGGCTGGGTCAAGGCTAGGTCGGAGCTGGGTCAGAGCTGGGTCAGGGCAGGGTTGGGGCTGGGTCGGAGCTGGGTCAGAGCTGGGTTGGGGCTGGGTCGGAGCTGGGTCAGAGCTGGGTCGGGGCTGGGTCGGGGCTGGATCGGAGATGGGTCGGGGCTGGGTCGGGGCTGGGTCGGAGCTGTGTCAGAGCTGGGTCGGGGCCGGGTTGGGGCTGGGTCAGAGCTGGGTCGGGGCTGGGTCAAGGCTAGGTCGGAGCTGGTTCGGGACTGGGTCGGAGCTGGGTCAGAACTGGATCGGGGCTGGGTCGGAGCTGGATCGGAGCTGGATCGGAGCTGGGTCGGGGCTGGATCGGGGCTGGGTCGGAGCTGGATCGGGGCTGGGTCGGAGCTGGGTCGGAGCTGGGTCGGAGCTGGGTCGGGGCAGGGTTGGGGCTGGGTCGGAGCTGGGTCGGAGCTGGGTCAGAGCTGGGTCGGGGCTGGGTCGGGGCTGGGTCGGGGCTGGGTCGGAGCTGGGTAAGAGCTGGGTTGGGGCTGGGTCGGAGCTGGGTCAGAGCTGGGTCGGGGCTGGGTCAGAGCTGGGTCGGGGCTGGGTCGGGGCTGGGTCGGAGCTGGGCCAGGGCAGGGTTGGGGCTGGGTCGGGACTGGGTCAGAGCTGGGTTGGGGCTGGGTCGGAGCTGGGTCAGGGTAGGGTTGGGGCTGGGTCGGAGCTGGGTCAGAGCTGGGTCGGAGCTGGGTAAGGACTGGGTCGGAGCTGGGTTGGGGCTGGGTCAAGGCTAGGTCGGAGCTGGGTCAGAGCTGGGTCAGGGCTGGGTCGGGGCTGGGTCGGAGCTGTGTCAGAGCTGGGTCGGGGCCGGGTTGGGGCTGGGTCAGAGCTGGGTCGGGGCTGGGTCAAGGCTAGGTCGGAGCTGGTTCGGGACTGGGTCGGAGCTGGGTCAGAACTGGATCGGGGCTGGGTCGGAGCTGGATCGGAGCTGGATCGGAGCTGGGTCGGGGCTGGATCGGGGCTGGGTCGGAGCTGGATCGGGGCTGGGTCGGAGCTGGGTCGGAGCTGGGTCGGAGCTGGGTCGGGGCAGGGTTGGGGCTGGGTCGGAGCTGGGTCGGAGCTGGGTCAGAGCTGGGTCGGGGCTGGGTCGGGGCTGGGTCGGGGCTGGGTCGGAGCTGGGTAAGAGCTGGGTTGGGGCTGGGTCGGAGCTGGGTCAGAGCTGGGTCGGGGCTGGGTCAGAGCTGGGTCGGGGCTGGGTCGGGGCTGGGTCGGAGCTGGGCCAGGGCAGGGTTGGGGCTGGGTCGGGACTGGGTCAGAGCTGGGTTGGGGCTGGGTCGGAGCTGGGTCAGGGCAGGGTTGGGGCTGGGTCGGAGCTGGGTCAGAGCTGGGTCGGAGCTGGGTAAGGACTGGGTCGGAGCTGGGTTGGGGCTGGGTCAAGGCTAGGTCGGAGCTGGGTCAGAGCTGGGTCAGGGCAGGGTTGGGGCTGGGTCGGAGCTGGGTCAGAGCTGGGTTGGGGCTGGGTCGGAGCTGGGTCAGAGCTGGGTCGGGGCTGGGTCGGAGCTGGATCGGAGCTGGGTCGGAGCTGGGTCGGAGCTGGGTCGGGGCTGGGTCGGAGCTGGGTCAGAGCTGGGTTGGGGCTGGGTCGGAGCTGGGTCAGGGCTGGGTCGGAGCTGGGTCAGAGCTGGGTCGGGGCTGGGTCGGAGCTGGGTCAGAGCTGGCTCGGGGCTGGGTCGGAGCTGGGTCAGGGCAGGGTTGGGGCTGGGTCGGGACTGGGTCAGAGCTGGGTTGGGGCTGGGTCGGAGCTGGGTCGGAGCTGGGTCGGGACTGGGTCGGAGCTGGGTCGGGGCTGTGTCGGAGCTGGGTCGGGGCTGGGTCGGAGCTGGATCGGGGCTGGGTCGGGACTGGGTCAGAGCTGGATCGGAGCTGGGTCGGAGCTGGGTCGGAGCTGGGTCGGAGCTGGGTCAGAGCTGGGTCGGGGCTGGGTCGGGGCTGGGTCGGAGCTGTGTCGGAGCTGGGTCGGGGCCGGGTTGGGGCTGGGTCAGAGCTGGGTCGGGGCTGGGTCAAGGCTAGGTCGGAGCTGGTTCGGGACTGGGTCGGAGCTGGGTCAGAACTGGATCGGGGCTGAGTCGGAGCTGGATCGGAGCAGGCTCGGAGCTGGGTCGGGGCTGGATCGGGGCTGGGTCGGAGCTGGATCGGGGCTGGATCGGAGCTGGGTCGGGGCAGGATCAGAGCTGGGTTGGGGCTGGGTCAGAGCAGAGTCAGAGCTGGGTCGGGGCTGGGTCGGGGCTGGGTCGGAGCTGGGTCAGAGCTGGGTTGGGGCTGGGTCGGAGCTGGGTCAGGGCAGGGTTGGGGCTGGGTCGGAGCTGGGTCGGAGCTGGGTTGGGGCAGGGTCGGAGCTGGATCAGAGCTGGGTTGGGGCTGGGTCGGAGCTGGGTCAGGGCAGGGTTGGGGCAGGGTCGGAGCTGGATCAGAGCTGGGTTGGGGCTGGGTCGGAGCTGGGTCAGGGCAGGGTTGGGGCTGGGTCGGAGCTGGGTTGGGGCAGGGTCGGAGCTGGATCAGAGCTGGGTTGGGGCTGGGTCGGAGCTGGGTCAGGGCAGGGTTGGGGCTGGGTCGGACCTGGGTCAGAGTTGGGTCGGGGCTGGGTCGGAGCTGGGTCAGAGCTGGGTTGGGGCTGGGTCGGAGCTGGGTCAGAGCTGGGTCGGGGCTGGGTCGGAGCTGGGTCAGAGCTGGGTCGGGGCTGGGTCGGAGCTGGGTCAGAGCTGGGTCGGGGCTGGGTCGGAGCTGGGTTGGGGCTGGGTCGGAGCTGGGTCGGAGCTGGGTCAGGGCAGGGTTGCGGCTGGGTCGGGACTGGGTCGGAGCTGGGTTGGGGCAGGGTCGGAGCTGGATCAGAGCTGGGTTGGGGCTGGGTCGGAGCTGGGTCAGGGCAGGGTTGGGGCTGGGTCGGACCTGGGTCAGAGCTGGGTCGGGGCTGGGTCGGAGCTAGGTCGGAGCTGGTTCGGGACTGGGTCGGAGCTGGGTCAGAACTGGATCGGGGCTGAGTCGGAGCTGGATCGGAGCTGGATCGGAGCTGGGTCGGGGCTGGATCGGGGCTGGGTCGGAGCTGGATCGGGGCTGGATCGGAGCTGGGTCGGGGCAGGATCAGAGCTGGGTTGGGGCTGGGTCGGAGCTGAGTCAGAGCTGGGTCGGGGCTGGGTCGGGGCTGGGTCGGAGCTGGGTCAGAACTGGGTTGGGGCTGGGTCGGAGCTGGGTCAGGGCAGGGTTGGGGCTGGGTCGGAGCTGGGTCGGAGCTGGGTTGGGGCAGGGTCGGAGCTGGATCAGAGCTGGGTTGGGGCTGGGTCGGAGCTGGGTCAGGGCAGGGTTGGGGCAGGGTCGGAGCTGGATCAGAGCTGGGTTGGGGCTGGGTCGGAGCTGGGTCAGGGCAGGGTTGGGGCTGGGTCGGAGCTGGGTCGGAGCTGGGTTGGGGCAGGGTCGGAGCTGGGTCAGGGCAGGGTTGGGGCTGGGTCGGAGCTGGGTCAGGGCAGGGTTGTGGCTGGGTCGGAGCTGGGTTGGGGCAGGGTCGGAGCTGGATCAGAGCTGGGTTGGGGCTGGGTCGGAGCTGGGTCAGGGCAGGGTTGGGGCTGGGTCGGACCTGGGTCAGAGCTGGGTCGGGGCTGGGTCGGAGCTGAGTCAGAGCTGAGTCGGGGCTGGGTCGGAGCTGGGTCAGAGCTGGGTCGGGGCTGGGTCGGAGCTGGGTCAGAGCTGGGTCGGGTTGGGGTCGGAGCTGGGTCAGAGCTGGGTTGGGGCTGGGTCGGAGCTGGGTCGGAGCTGGGTCAGAGCTGGGTCAGGGCTGGGTCGGAGCTGGGTCAGAGCTGGGTCGGGGCTGGGTCGGGGCTGGGTCGGAGCTGGGTCAGGGCAGGGTTGGGGCTGGGTCGGGACTGGGTCAGAGCTGGGTTGGGGCTGGGTCGGAGCTGGGTCAGGGCAGGGTTGGGGCTGGGTCGGAGCTGGGTCAGAGCTGGGTCGGAGCTGGGTCGGAGCTGGGTCGGGACTGGGTCAGAGCTGGATCGGAGCTGGGTCGGAGCTGGGTCAGAGCTGGGTCGGAGCTGGGTCAGAGCTGGGTCGGGGCTGGGTCGGAGCTGGGTCAGAGCTGGGTCAGGGCAGGGTTGGGGCTGGGTCGGGGCTAGGTTGGGGCTGGGTCAGAGCTGGGTCGGGGCTGGGTCGGAGCTGGATCGGGACTGGGTCAGAGCTGGATCGGAGCTGGGTCGGAGCTGGGTCAGAGCTGGGTCGGGGCTGGGTCGGAGCTGGGTCGGGGCTGGGTCGGAGCTGGGTCGGGGCTGGGTCAGAGCTGGGTCGGGGCTGGGTCGGAGCTGGGTCAGAGCTGGGTCAGGGCAGGGTCGGGGCTGGGTCGGGGCTGGAGCGGAGATGGGTCGGGGCTGGATCGGAGCTGGGTCAGAGCTGGGTCGGGGCTGGGTCGGGGCTGGATCGGAGATGGGTCGGGGCTGGATCGGAGCTGGGTCAGAGCTGGGTCGGGGCTGGGTCGGGGCTGGGTCGGAACTGTGTCGGAGCTGGGTCGGGGCCGGGTTGGGGCTGGGTCAGAGCTGGGTCGGGGCTGGGTCAAGGCTAGGTCGGAGCTGGTTCGGGACTGGGTCAGAACTGGATCGGGGCTGGTTCGGAGCTGGATCGGAGTTGGATCGGTGCTGGGTCGGGGCAGGATCAGAGCTGGGTCGGAGCTGGGTCGGGGCAGGGTCGGAGCTGGATCAGAGTGGGATCGGAGCTGAGTCGGAGCTGGGTCGGGGCTGGGTCGGAGCTGGATCGGAGCTGGGTCGGGGCAGGGTGGGAGCTGGGTCGGGGCTGTGTCGGAACTGGGTCGGAGCTGGATCGGGGCTGGGTCGGAGCTGGATCGGGGCTGGATCGGAGCTGGGTCGGGGCAGGATCAGAGCTGGGTTGGGGCTGGGTCAGAGCAGAGTCAGAGCTGGGTCGGGGCTGGGTCGGGGCTGGGTCGGAGCTGGGTCAGAGCTGGGTTGGGGCTGGGTCGGAGCTGGGTCAGGGCAGGGTTGGGGCTGGGTCGGAGCTGGGTCGGAGCTGGGTTGGGGCAGGGTCGGAGCTGGATCAGAGCTGGGTTGGGGCTGGGTCGGAGCTGGGTCAGGGCAGGGTTGGGGCAGGGTCGGAGCTGGATCAGAGCTGGGTTGGGGCTGGGTCGGAGCTGGGTCAGGGCAGGGTTGGGGCTGGGTCGGAGCTGGGTTGGGGCAGGGTCGGAGCTGGATCAGAGCTGGGTTGGGGCTGGGTCGGAGCTGGGTCAGGGCAGGGTTGGGGCTGGGTCGGACCTGGGTCAGAGTTGGGTCGGGGCTGGGTCGGAGCTGGGTCAGAGCTGGGTTGGGGCTGGGTCGGAGCTGGGTCAGAGCTGGGTCGGGGCTGGGTCGGAGCTGGGTCAGAGCTGGGTCGGGGCTGGGTCGGAGCTGGGTCAGAGCTGGGTCGGGGCTGGGTCGGAGCTGGGTTGGGGCTGGGTCGGAGCTGGGTCGGAGCTGGGTCAGGGCAGGGTTGCGGCTGGGTCGGGACTGGGTCGGAGCTGGGTTGGGGCAGGGTCGGAGCTGGATCAGAGCTGGGTTGGGGCTGGGTCGGAGCTGGGTCAGGGCAGGGTTGGGGCTGGGTCGGACCTGGGTCAGAGCTGGGTCGGGGCTGGGTCGGAGCTAGGTCGGAGCTGGTTCGGGACTGGGTCGGAGCTGGGTCAGAACTGGATCGGGGCTGAGTCGGAGCTGGATCGGAGCTGGATCGGAGCTGGGTCGGGGCTGGATCGGGGCTGGGTCGGAGCTGGATCGGGGCTGGATCGGAGCTGGGTCGGGGCAGGATCAGAGCTGGGTTGGGGCTGGGTCGGAGCTGAGTCAGAGCTGGGTCGGGGCTGGGTCGGGGCTGGGTCGGAGCTGGGTCAGAACTGGGTTGGGGCTGGGTCGGAGCTGGGTCAGGGCAGGGTTGGGGCTGGGTCGGAGCTGGGTCGGAGCTGGGTTGGGGCAGGGTCGGAGCTGGATCAGAGCTGGGTTGGGGCTGGGTCGGAGCTGGGTCAGGGCAGGGTTGGGGCAGGGTCGGAGCTGGATCAGAGCTGGGTTGGGGCTGGGTCGGAGCTGGGTCAGGGCAGGGTTGGGGCTGGGTCGGAGCTGGGTCGGAGCTGGGTTGGGGCAGGGTCGGAGCTGGGTCAGGGCAGGGTTGGGGCTGGGTCGGAGCTGGGTCAGGGCAGGGTTGTGGCTGGGTCGGAGCTGGGTTGGGGCAGGGTCGGAGCTGGATCAGAGCTGGGTTGGGGCTGGGTCGGAGCTGGGTCAGGGCAGGGTTGGGGCTGGGTCGGACCTGGGTCAGAGCTGGGTCGGGGCTGGGTCGGAGCTGAGTCAGAGCTGAGTCGGGGCTGGGTCGGAGCTGGGTCAGAGCTGGGTCGGGGCTGGGTCGGAGCTGGGTCAGAGCTGGGTCGGGTTGGGGTCGGAGCTGGGTCAGAGCTGGGTTGGGGCTGGGTCGGAGCTGGGTCGGAGCTGGGTCAGAGCTGGGTCAGGGCTGGGTCGGAGCTGGGTCAGAGCTGGGTCGGGGCTGGGTCGGGGCTGGGTCGGAGCTGGGTCAGGGCAGGGTTGGGGCTGGGTCGGGACTGGGTCAGAGCTGGGTTGGGGCTGGGTCGGAGCTGGGTCAGGGCAGGGTTGGGGCTGGGTCGGAGCTGGGTCAGAGCTGGGTCGGAGCTGGGTCGGAGCTGGGTCGGGACTGGGTCAGAGCTGGATCGGAGCTGGGTCGGAGCTGGGTCAGAGCTGGGTCGGAGCTGGGTCAGAGCTGGGTCGGGGCTGGGTCGGAGCTGGGTCAGAGCTGGGTCAGGGCAGGGTTGGGGCTGGGTCGGGGCTAGGTTGGGGCTGGGTCAGAGCTGGGTCGGGGCTGGGTCGGAGCTGGATCGGGACTGGGTCAGAGCTGGATCGGAGCTGGGTCGGAGCTGGGTCAGAGCTGGGTCGGGGCTGGGTCGGAGCTGGGTCGGGGCTGGGTCGGAGCTGGGTCGGGGCTGGGTCAGAGCTGGGTCGGGGCTGGGTCGGAGCTGGGTCAGAGCTGGGTCAGGGCAGGGTCGGGGCTGGGTCGGGGCTGGAGCGGAGATGGGTCGGGGCTGGATCGGAGCTGGGTCAGAGCTGGGTCGGGGCTGGGTCGGGGCTGGATCGGAGATGGGTCGGGGCTGGATCGGAGCTGGGTCAGAGCTGGGTCGGGGCTGGGTCGGGGCTGGGTCGGAACTGTGTCGGAGCTGGGTCGGGGCCGGGTTGGGGCTGGGTCAGAGCTGGGTCGGGGCTGGGTCAAGGCTAGGTCGGAGCTGGTTCGGGACTGGGTCAGAACTGGATCGGGGCTGGTTCGGAGCTGGATCGGAGTTGGATCGGAGCTGGGTCGGGGCAGGATCAGAGCTGGGTCGGAGCTGGGTCGGGGCAGGGTCGGAGCTGGATCAGAGTGGGATCGGAGCTGAGTCGGAGCTGGGTCGGGGCTGGGTCGGAGCTGGATCGGAGCTGGGTCGGGGCAGGGTGGGAGCTGGGTCGGGGCTGTGTCGGAACTGGGTCGGAGCTGGATCGGAGCTGGGTCGGGGCAGGGTCGGAGCTGGGTCGGAGCTGGGTCGGAACTGGGTCAGAGCTGGATCGGAGCTGGATTGGTGCAGGGTCGGAGCTGGGTCGGGGCAGGGTCGGAGCTGGGTCGGAGCTGGGTCGGGGCTGGGTCGGGGCAGGGTCGGAGCTGTATCGGAACTGGGTCGGAGCTGGATCGGAGCTGGGTCGGGGCTGGATCGGGGCTGGGTCGGGGCTGGGTCGGGGCTGGATCGGGGCTGGGATATCCTTTAGTGGAGGAAAGCTGCCATCCTTACCCAGTTTATATGTGACTCCAGTCCCACATCAACATGGTTGAGTTTTAACTGCCTCTGAAGTGATCTAGTGAGACTCTCAGTTATATCAAAATCTTTACAGCATTGTGGAAGTATTCTTCACCACAAGGACTGTAGCGGTTCAACAAGGCAGCTCACCACCACCACCTTCTCAATGGGCAACTAGGGATGGGCGATAAATGCTGGCCTAGCCAGCGATGCCCACAACCCAAGAATGAGTAAAAAAAATCAGAAAAGATTCATTAAAAAGAAGGTGCGTCTCATTCCAACGTGTTCATAGCAGCTCAATCTGTCGAATGGAGATGTGGGAGACTATGCTCAGGATCAGTGTAACTGTGAATGTGTGGCTGGATTTTTAATTACTGATTTATGATACAGTGTTGGTGCTTAAATTCCCTTGTTATCTTAACCGTCTCAGCTGTGGCTGTCTCGTCTCTAAGATAGAAAGTTGTGGCTTCAAATCCACTCCTGAATAATACTGACTGGGATTCACTTAGTGTTAGAGGTCTAGATGGAGCAGAATTTGTAAGGGGCATCCAGGATGGTTTTCTAGAGCAGTATGTAAATAGTCCAACTCGGGAAGGGGCCATACTGGACCTGGTGTTGGGGAATGAGCCCGGCCAGGTGGTTGAAGTTTCAGTAGGGGACTACTTTGGGAATAGTGATCACAATTCCGTAAGTTTTAGAATACTCATGGACAAAGACGAGAGTGGTCCTAAAGGAAGAGTGCTAAATTGGGGGAAGGCCAACTATACCAAAATTCGGCAGGAGCTGGGGAATGTAGATTGGGAGCAGCTGTTTGAAGGTAAATCCACATTTGATATGTGGGAGGCTGTTAAGGAGAGGTTGATTAGCGTGCAGGAGAGACATGTTCCTGTGAAAATGAGGGATAGAAATGACAAGATTAGGGAACCATGGATGACAGGTGAAATTGTGAGTCTAGCTAAGAGGAAAAAGGAAGCATACATAAGGTCTAGGAGGCTGAAGAAAGACGAAGCTTTGAAAGAATATCGGGAATGTAGGACCAATCTGAAATGAGGAATTAAGAGGGCTAAAAGGGGTCATGAAATATCTTTAGCAAACAGGGTTAAGGAAAATCCCAAAGCCTTTTATTCATATGTAAGGATCAAGAGGGTAACTAGAGAAAGGATTGGCCCACTCAAGGACAAAGGAGGAAAGTTAAGCGTGGAGTCAGAGAAAATGGGTGAGATTCTAAACGAGTACTTTGCATCGGTATTCACCGAGGAGAGGGACATGACGGATGTTGAGGTTAGGGACAGATGTTTGATTACTCTAGGTCAAGTCGGCATAAGGAGGGAGGAAGTGTTGGGTATTCTAAAAGGCATTAAGGTGGACAAGTCTCCAGGTCCGGATGGGATCTATCCCAGGTTACTGAGGGAAGCGAGAGAGGAAATAGCTGGGGCCTTAACAGATATCTTTGCAACATCCTTAAACACGGGTGAGGTCCCGGAGGACTGGAGAATTGCTAATGTTGTCCCCTTGTTTAAGAAGGGTAGCAGGAAAATCCAGGTAATTATAGACCGGTGAGCCTGACGTCAGTGGTAGGGAAGCTGCTGGAGAAGATACTGAGGGATAGGATCTATTCCCATTTGGAAGAAAATGGGCTTATCAGTGATAGGCAACATGGTTTTGTGCAGGGAAGGTCATGTCTTACCAACTTAATAGAATTCTTTGAGGAAGTGACAAAGTTGATTGATGAGGGAAGGGCTGTAGATGTCATATACATGGACTTCAGTAAGGCGTTTGATAAGGTTCCCCATGGTAGGCTGATGGAGAAAGTGAAGTCGCATGGGATCCAGGGTGTACTAGCTAGATGGATAAAGAACTGGCTGGGCAACAGGAGACAGAGAGTAGCAGTGGAAGGGAGTTTCTCAAAATGGAGACGTGTGACCAGTGGTGTTCCACAGGGATCCGTGCTGGGACCACTGTTGTTTGTGATATACATAAATGATTTGGAGGAAAGTATAGGTGATCTGATTAGCAAGTTTGCAGACGACACTAAGATTGGTGGAGTAGCAGATAGTGAAGGGGATTGTCAGAGAATATAGATAGATTGGAGAGTTGGGCAGAGAAATGGCAGATGGAGTTCAGTCAGGGCAAATGCGAGGTGATGCATTTTGGAAGATCCAATTCAAGAGTGAACTATACAGTAAATGGAAAAGTCCTGGGGAAAATTGATGTACAGAGAGATTTGGGTGTTCAGGTCCATTGTTCCCTGAAGGTGGCAACGCAGGTCAATAGAGTGGTCAAGAAGGCATACGGCATGCTTTCCTTCATCGGACGGGGTATTGAGTACAAGAGTTGGCAGGTCATGTTACAGTTGTATAAGACTTTGGTTCGGCCACATTTGGAATACTGCGTGTAGTTCTGGTCGCCACATTACCAAAAGGATGTAGATGCTTTGGAGAGGGTGCAGAGGAGGTTCACCAGGATGTTGCCTGGTATGGAGGGCGCTAGCTATGAAGACAGGTTGAGTAGATTCGGATTATTTTCATTAGAAAGACGGAGGTTGAGGGGGGACCTGATTGAGGTGTACAAAATCATGAGAGGTATAGACAGGGTGGATAGCAAGAAGCTTTTTCCCAGAGTGGGGGATTCAATTACTAGGGGACACGAGTTCAAAGTGCGAGGGGAAAAGTTTAGGGGGGATATGCGTGGAAAGTTCTTTACGCAGAGGGTGGTGGGTGCCTGGAACGCGTTGCCAGCGGAGGTGGTAGACGCGGGCACGATAGCGTCTTTTAAGATGTATCTAGACAGATACATGAATGGGCAGGAAGCAAAGAGATACAGACCCTTAGAAAATAGGCGACATGTTTAGATAGAGGATCTGGATCGGCGCAGGCTTGGAGGGCCGAAGGGCCTGTTCCTGTGCTGTAATTTTCTTTGTTCTTTGTTCTCTGAGGGAGTGCTGCACTGCCGGCACTGCTGCCTAGCGGATGCGACATTAAATAGAGGCTCTGTTTCCACAAGGGAATCCAAGGCACAATTTGAAGAAGAGCAGGAGAGTTCTCCCTGGTGTCATGGCCAATGTCTATCCCAATAAAAATAGATGATCTGGTGATTATCACACTGCTGTTTGTGGGATCGTGCTGTGTACAAATTGGCTGCTGCGTTTCCTACATTACGACAGTGACTATTCTTCAGAAGAACATCATTGGCTGTACGGTGCTATGGAGCATCCTGAAAAGTCTTCTTGAACCGCTGCAGTCCATGTGGGGTAAGTACACCCACAGTGCTGTTAGGAAGGGAGTTCCAGGATTTTGACCCAGCGACAGTGAAGGAACAGCGATATAGTTCCAAGTCAGGATGGTGTGTGACTTGGAGGGGAACTTGCAGGTGGTGGTGTTTCCATGCATCTGCTGCCCTTGTCCTTCTAGGTGGTAGAGGTCGCGGGTTTGGAAGGTGCTCTCTAAGGAGCTTCAGCAGGATATCAGGTTTACCGGAACCAGATAGGAGATCACCTTACAGCCATTTACACAGTGGTGCCCTGGGAGGAGAATGGGCGAACTCAACAACA